>NC_085012.1:23456471-23546471 GCF_963854185.1 Sardina pilchardus
GACCATCATACAGACTGAAGGAAGACAAATAAATAAGTAAAAACAGTTCCTATACACAGAATAAAATTACTGTTAAAAAAACTATACACTCACAAAAAGAGTGCCCATGTCGACTTTCATCTGAACCTGGCTTATCAGTCCAGGAAGGTGACCATATCGTCCAATAGTAATTATCGTCTTTAAACAATGCCGCCATCTAGTGGAAACTAGATCAGTAATCTTGTGTTGCGCTACAACAGCACCAACAAAACCAACAAACATGCACTAGAAGTTAATATCATAGGATCTGAAAGTCTGTTTGCCAGTAAGCCTATATGAGAACCACAAAAACTAGTTGAGGCACACGTTCAAAGGGAATCAATGAACATTTCGTTATCTTTTTGGGTCACAGAGAGTTTCGATAGTTATATAGTGCTATTAAAATTCAGGCAAACTGCAGCTGATATGAGCAGTCCTGAAGTCCTTCAATCCAGCCGTGAACAGTCTCATGAGTCACATATTGATGGCAAGTGCCAAATTAGTCACAATACTTTAGGAAGAGTGCTTGTATGCAAGGAAGCAGTAAAGTGCCTTTAAAATTCAGCTGAAATAAATATAAAGAAATGTACAGTCTGCCAACCAAATAATGGTCACGCAATGCATTAAAGTGCTTATAAAACAGTACGAGCCTATCAGATCTGTAGGAATTTCTTCATTCGTGGTGATATGACTGATTCAGACACCTGTCTGTGCATGTTGTCCACCTCATCCTGATCAGCCACACGCTCCTCTGCCCCCTCTTCCTCTCCCCCCTGGTGTAAGAGGCCGTAGTACACACACAGCAGGCCCAGCCCGATGGATAAGCCTGCTATGATGATGCCAGTGCCGTACTCGTACCTCAGCACTTCCGGCTTCCACATCCACAAGAAGAGAGGGGCCGAGATGCTCTGGAGGACGTAGAAGATGTAGTAGATGGGCATGTGCGCCCTCGTCCCCTGGCCCTGGATGTTGAAGAAGGTGAAGACGAGGATGATGCCGACGATGGCGCGGTACAGGATCTCCAGGGCTGTTGACGTGCAGAAGTCAGTCTTCTGGAAGAAGGCCCACACCGTGCTGAGGAACCACACCAGGGCCAGGTACAAGATACTGAAGGGACTCAACACCAGGAGCAAGCTCAGGCTGAAGATACGCGCGCTGATGGCAAAGAGCTTGTAGAGGAGGTAAACGATGGTGGGCAGGCCGTTGGGCATCTCCTTCAGCTGGGGCAGAGACCTCCGGAGGCAGCGACGGTAGTCTACCACAGCCCAAGCAACGTTCAAGAAGGATGCAGCCATGGAGAGATCTGCACAAATAATACACACCAAGACATAATCATCAATAAAGTCACCTATGTGTATATGTGTAAGAAATATCATGCATAGTGTCAGCTATAGCTACTGGTAATTAGAGATAAGAAATAACTTCATATGTCATGGAAAGCAACACATAAATGCAATTGAACTCAATCAGAATTAGTTATGACAAAGTGATTTCTGTGCCAGCCATAGACGTAGTGCTATTGATTTTGTATTCAGCTAAGTGTGCCTGTGTTGCTTTGCCACTCAAATAGGAGTGTTTTAGTTTATACTGTAGCTTCTGCAAATATTGTTTTTATGTAGTGGAGGAAAGCACTGTATAAGTGCTGTTACATTATGTCTGAGATTAGCCCGTGCTTCTTTTTCACGAGGCCGTGAGTTTGTTATGCACAATGCATGCTCTTTTAATATCATTATTCTACTTCACTTTCTTTTACCCTTTCAATATCGTTTTTTATTTTTGTAAAGCACATTGAATTTCCTCTGAGAACAAAATATACAAATAAACTTGCCTTGCCTTGTCAAAACTACACCACATTATATGAAGTGGATGCATATATGTATTGTTTTGTCATAGTGTAATGTAAAATGCAATTAACTCCAACTGAGCACACATTATTTTTACATTTCTGATCTTCTCCGTAAAGCTGATTCAAGTTCAGCCGATGTTTCTTTCTCACACAAGGCCCAGTGGTGTGTGCCTGTATGTGTGTGTGTGTGTGTGTGTGTGTGTGTGTGTGTGTGTGTGTGTGTGTGTGTGTGTGTGTGTGTGTGTGTGTCCTTACAGTGAATGACTGAGTTGTGTCCATGTCCCAGGAGGAAGATGTAGAGCTGGAGCAACAGCTGTGGAACGCTCTCCAAGAAGGCCTCAAACAGACGGAGCATGCTCAGATCTGTGGCTTGGCCAAACAACTTCAGGTGGTCGTTGCCAAGTGTGGTGGATTTGCACCAAACCACCTTGAAGCTATCAATGAGCATCTGGGAATACCTGCAGGTGACAAGTCAGAAGCACGCAGTGTTATGTACTGCACACAGAAGAATGTGCCTTTGCTCAAGTAGAAAAACAAACATCAAATGAAATGCCATCATGATCTGAACTCGATACACTACTGGTTAAATTCAAATCATTGCTCCACGGTCTTCTAATCTATACTGTAAGTGCTTTTAGTACATTCTATATTCTTTCACATTCCATGATTTATGAGTGGGTAACAAGCATAAGGTGCGAGTTTGGCAGTGATGTATCCTCAATGAATATGGCAGAGCATACATAGTTTGAAAAATGGTGAAACCTCTCTGAACTCCAAATATCAATTCAGTAAATGACTTTAATGATATAATGACATAATATTAAATAGGCTACCTGTTTTGGACACCTGCCATGATGTGTCAATGATAGGGATAATGGAATGTTGAATAATAATGTTGCCAATAAATAGTTTAAAATTTAACACTCTTTGCATGTGATTGGTTTATTCAAAGCACATTTCATCAGGACATATTGCCCCAAAACTCGCACCTATAGTGGCCGCGTTTCCCAGATTCATTAAGAAGCTCTTAAGTGCTAAGAACTTCTTAGGAGCATTCTTAGGACTTAAGAGCTTCTTAACGAATCTGGCAAACCTGGCCAGTGCCATGAAAAGAGTTCAATTCAATTCAAGCCAGTCAAATTACACAGAAGAGAGGACACTCCACTAATCAGCTGCTTTTGACATGGTCCACCACCTCATCCCATTATCACAAAAGCACACTCCTGGTTTGAATTCTATAGCTCACTGGGCAATCGTTCAATGTGCCATGGCTAGAACAAACATCTGCATCTCACAGTCTCGCCACAAGGGGTGCCCCAAGGCTTGGTGCTGAGGCCCCTTCTCTTGGCCATGTGTCCCACCTCATTGGGTCCAATTATTTGCTTGCATGACTTCTCATATCACTGGTATACAGGTAATACTCAACTATATCATTCCTGCCTGAGAACCCCACTGTCTCAGCAGGGATCTTGTATTCTCTCTCTCACCTATTCACATGGGTCAAGGAACATCCAGACCGAACTGCTGGTTTTCCCATCCAAACTATACATCACAACATCAACACCAAAATTAACTTGTCTCTTGCTCCTACCAAAGTTGCAACGAACTTGGGAGTCATGATTGATGACTTGCTGACCTTTACTGATCATGTTGCCCAATTGCGCCACACCACACTATCAAATAATAATAATTTAAAAATCAGGCCGTACCTATCCCAACACCACCCAATTCTTGATACAGACTATGGTTATCTCTTGCCTTGATTAACGCCCTCCTAACGGGTCTCCTGGCTTGTAGGCTGAAGCCACTTCAGATAGTCCAAAATGTGACGGCAAAAAAGGGCATATTACCCCACCATTCATGAAGCTCCAATGGTTACTTGTATCTATCCGCATCAAATCCAAGTCACTAATGCTTGCAAAGCCATTGCAATAAATCCTTTGCGATTAATGTCTAAAATGTAATCCTCATTTTGTAAGTTGCTTAAGATAAAAGTGTCTGCTGAACGAAGAAAAATAAATGTAAATCAAGAACACTTTTGCCAAAATAGTGAACTGTACCTTTAACAGACTTAATTTTAGTCCACAGTAATACAGTGGCTAAGGAGACCTGTATTGTGTGTTATGATCACATTGGACAATTGTTCTTTTAATCACTACCAGTGGGTGTGCTAAATCAGCATTACAACATTTGTCCTGAGACTGAATGGGAAGTTAAGGCTTCTAGTGTGTCAACACGTAAACCAGACAATTTTTCACATGCTGTCTGACTTCTTCAGTGTCATACCAAACGTGCATGTGATGACACATACAGAAGCACACGTGGGTTACGCAATAGTGTTATGTCAGCATACCTAACAAGCAAAGTTATCTGACTTTCTTACAGATAATGAAACCTGAATAATTGAGTCCCTTTATGAGTCCCAGCCCAGTCTTTCTGAAGTACTGTACCTTGTGAAGATGCCCATGTGTGAGAGATGTAGTCCAATAATGAGGTGCCATGACTCCTTGGTGCCATCTCTAAGCTTGTCATCTCTGAACCACATGTAGCTGAATATTTGTGTACATACTGACGCACAAAGGATAAACACCAACGTCAGAATGCCCCAGACGAGGTGTCCATTTTTTAAATACTTGAGTCCCAGAATGATATCAAGCACAATGTCCGCGGCGTAGAGGATCAGTCCAATCACAGTTAGAATCCATCGTTTTTTTGTGAATCGACTCGCTACATTCATTTTCACTTCTGCCTTGGTTGCTTCCTTTATGAGAATCGATAGTTCAGCAGTTCCCATCAGATGTTTCAGAGTCTTACACGCACAGATATAACTGTAATGTCTCCCAGACTCACAGGCAGCTTGGTCTTACAGTAGATCAATCCACAAAATGTCTGTTGCTGAAAATGTCTGTTGCTGAAAACAGAAATGCATTATAAAACTCCTTTCTCAAAATTTTAGTATAAGCCAAGTGTTAAGATGTATACCTAAATAAGGTCAGTGCTAATTTAATAATATTACATCACACACGACTGCATCAAAGACACACTTTACAATATCCAAAGTTCAGAGGTAAGTATGTTTGCCCTGTACACAATAACCTCTCCATGGCAGGAGATAAATGCAATAAACCACCACACAAGCCTTACGAATGCATTTATATAACACTCTCAAAGACAAAGGCACAACGACAGTTTATACAGTTCAGAATTTTGTGCATATAAACATGTGAATGAACATGGGAAAACATTACTATAGTTACCAAGATTTCCTGAGTTAAATTCTGTTATATTCTCCTTTTGAATACTCAGATGCTGGGAATGTTATGTTAAAGTACAGTGCAATAATGTTTAAATAAGCTATTTAATAGCACATTCGATCACAAAAACCCAAGAATTTAAGAGTTCACTTACCACTTTGTAGAGCACAGTCTCTCCAAAACTACACTTCTATACTCCTTTGGTCTAAAGGTGTGTTTCTGTCAGCAATATATATAAAAAAATGTTTGAGGTGCCCCCAAAAAAAAGACATTTAGGAACCCGTTGATTTGTTCATGGTCCCAGATTCAAAATAATGTTTCTTCTCAGAAGTCACCTGTTGCTCAAACCACGCCCTCTTAGTGCTGCTCCCACGAGACATATTTAAACACAGCCTTTGTCTGACAACGGCAATAAAAATATTAATCCATGCACTTGAACAGGCCAATGCTATCTAACAACCAACTGTTTGAATACATGGCCTTATTAGTTATTGTAGATAGATTGTTAGATCATAGCTATTGTAGATCCTGACTGTCTTTTCAAACTACAGCCCAACCGTCAGCACAGGTAAACTAACCGTACATGTGACAGCGTGAGAGCGTTCTGTCTGGTACAGTGTGCCGGGCATGTGGGAGGGGCTACACGATTCCTTGTAACCACTAGGCGGAAACCCTTTTAAGGCGGGTTGAGGATATCCTGCTATGGTATGTTGCCTGTCTTGTTCATCATAGAACAGATTGAAAGGAATCCCTTCTGACAGTTATGCCTCTGTTATTTTGTATTTCGTTTTCCTATCCTCACAAAACACTAAAGTGTGCATTCAGGTGAGTTTTCAACAAGTCAACATTGTTGCACAAATCCACCCCAACAATCCACTTCTAAACGTGTGGACAAGAGCCGTTCTTTTGGATTGACTTCTTTTGATTGGCCACTCAAGATCAAGATCAAGATCAAGATCAAGATCAAGAAGACGCCACTTAAGATAAATAATATAAAGTATGTAAGCTATGTGGGCTATGTGTATATAATGACTATTACTGAAGTGGAAATCTCTCTTATTCTGCGTGTTTAAGGCCTGCTTTCCCACTCTCTCTCTCTCTCTCTCTCTCTCTCTCTCTCTCTCTCTCTCTCTCTCTCTCTCTCACACTCACTGTAAGGTTCTCTCTTTTGCTGCTGACACACAAACTCTCTAGGTTACAGAAGTCATTCCATTTGTATTTGGTCTGATTTTTGTGTCATTATAGGTTGCATGTGGGGCAGAACATTGTGTCCAGATGGGAAGCAAGATTTTATTACAAAATGTGTTACTTTCGTTTATGTGTTACAATGACATGTACAACAGCCTGATTGTTCTCTCTGTCGGATGTTCTTCTCCATGTTGGTAGTTCCAAATGTCCAGCATGATAAATGCAAAGGGCAATCATTCTGCTATATAAGAGCTATATTTGGAATACAAGTGTGTATTCATTTTCAATTCCAATTGCTTTATATTATTATTTGATCTCTATTGGTATGGTCTTTATTTAAGCCTTGTCCAGGGAACAGGCCTACTCAATTATTCATTTTCAACTTTTATTCACATAATTTGTATTATGGCGATTTTCAGTTTATCACCATATACATGCAGTATATGGTGCTTCTGTGGTAACTTTCTCTCTGATAAAACCAAGGGGTACAGAGATCAAATCAACCATACCTGCCCCATAGGCTTAGCTCTGCCATTTTTATTGTTAGAAATAAATGGTCCTATTGTGCTGTCTGGAATAAGAAAGAGAAACACCATCTAGACATGCATTTTAAGAACTTGAAAGAAGTGTACTCACTGTTCTGATGTTTGTTTGAATGTCTTCTGTTTCTGGTTCGAGGACGATGAGGTATTTCAGATTCCAGCCCAGTAGTTCTGAGAAACCCGTGCTATGGGACCAAACTCAAGCAGCTCAGTGTGTCTCGAAGGTAGCCGAGAAGGTACTTTAAAACAGAATTGCACTGTATTATTTATAGGGAGGGGCTCAGGGTATGGAGGGTGGACCTACTGTATGTTGGACCTTAAACATACGTCACTACAGAATGAGATGGACAGTGGACAGAAAGGGAGCGGTGTGTGTGTGTGTGTGGTGTGTGGTGGTGGTGGTAGTGAGGGGGGAATATTTTGGAGAAGTATATGTGTGTGAGCAGCAGGCCATCTTGAGGAGTTGGTTTGTGGGTTTGTTGGTGAAGCTGAGGTCAGGTGGAGATGTGTATGTGCACCACAGGAAGCATCATCCTTTCCAAGGCCACACGTCACATGCCTACCGGACTTCCGGAATCCATTAAACTCTTCTACTTTCCCGTAAATCACAGATCACATTCATCTTAGTTTGAAGTGTCATGCTTGAATTGTATTAATTCAAGAAATACTAGCAGATACACCTCAAGCCTTTCAATTTGGATCCCAATATATAAATTTCTTTTTACACAAAGTTGGGGAGAAGGTGGCCTAATGTTTCTGGGATTTGAAATGGAATACCTAAAGGTTGTGACTTTCATCCCAAATGCCACCACTGTGCCACTGACCACTGACCCTGTAAATAATTTAGTGTACTGTAAGTCACTCTGTATGACAACATTAGATAAATAACAAATAATTAAAATAATGTAAAGAGTCGGTAGATATCCTTCCACAGCAGCTTTGTTGATAAGGGTCACTAGAAAGACACCCATGTAGTTTTGTATAGGCTTCTCTCGCCTTTATTCATTATTGGGTGGTGGAGAATAGACAAATAAGGAAATGAGAGAGACAGAGAGAGAGAGAGAGAGAGATGCAGAGGGGTATTGAGAAATTACCTCATGCCAGACTTGAACCAGGTCACTCGTGTCACAGCTCCCCCCACATGTCTAGCCTTTGTTCAGGGGTCACATGCGAGAGCTGTAGCCTTGCTTTGTATGCATGACCAAGCCAATGCAGGACAGTGGGCCTGTGGGAGAAGTTGAGGTCGGGTGAAGATTTGCATAAGACATAATGAGTTGAGTGAAAAAGGTGTCTATGCAAAACAACAATAACAATAACGGAACATCAGTTGTTATTTCTACTTCTTTGTCACATGGGGCAGTCACGGCCTATCTGTCAGGGGTTTCGGACTTACCTAAGGGTCACCTGTGTGATTTCCTAACTGGCAGGACAAATGTTGAAGATGGGTATGATTGAACAGCGCTCTTCTACGCTCACATCTACAGTACGTATCTGCAGTGCCCTTGGCCAAGTCACATGGAGTGCCACTGGTCCCACTGCTCAAGTGTGTGTATGTGTGTATGTTATGTATGTCTGTGTCACACTGGCCAGTCGTTAGGGCAAATGTATTCTACATTACAAAAACCCAGAGGTGATTAAGCAATTTTGCTTTCCAGTAGATCAGAGATGGGATTGATATTGTTCAGGCTTTATCAGTATGTTTATAGTTGAACTTCTTGCATTCCAAGTCCTTGGTTCCTAATAGACACATTTACATGTATGTTACTAAGGGTAGTGATGGTCTTGTGCCTGAAGGTTGTGATTTCAATCCCAGATGCTATCGGATGCCCCTGAGTAAGGAACTTAATCCTGAACTGTTCCCAGTTAGTTAAATGTAAGTTACTCCAAATAAGAATGTCAACTAAATGACAAATAATACAAATCATGTAAAAAGTCGGCTTTGACAGCAGTCTCACATTATAGACGTAGATCACTTGAAAGGCACTCATATAGCCTTTTCTCAGAAGTCAGTCACATGCTAAAGCTGAAGCTGTATCACTGTGTAGTAGCATTATGCAACAGCTGTAATAGTCTGTGTATGTGTGAGCATGCCATCTACTGTGGGTTTGTGGGGCCATCACATGCACCCTGGGCTTTATTGGAATCAAACACTTCTACTTTTCTGTAAATCAGATTTTAGATATAATCGTGTATATTTCATGGTATATAGGCTTATTCTAAAATATTCACCATTACAAATTTATTTTAATTAAAAAAGTATAATATGGACTGCTGTTCAATTATATTCCATGGTGGTGTGCTGCACAGTGCAAAGGTTGTGAAAGATACGATCTTCATCCAAATGGCACGGCAGTTATTTTGGAGAGGGTTGAAGTAGCTTGACCTATGGCTTTTGCCTAATCTGTAATTCCAGTGTGTGCCTCGAGTTGTGATAATCGACGAGATGAGTGAACAAACCGAATCATTTAATTTGGTTACTTGAACCACAATTCAACACCTTCAATTCTAATGAAATGTTGACAATATGCCATACTACATTTTGACTCCAGCTGAGCTAGTCAAAGTATTGTTCAGAAAATGAGTTTGGTAGACAAGTATGTGCTAGACTGCTCCTACAGCAGTAGGTTTTCGCTTCTGATCTCTGAAGACTTACAGTGAAGTCAAGTCAAATCTTCATTTGCAGTGAAGACTTACAGCGAAGTCAAGTCGAGTTTACATCTCTGATCTCGGAAGTCAGGTCAAGTTTTAATTTCTAATGGGACACTAGAAAGGTCTTTTCTCAGAAGTCTGTCACATGCTAAAGCTAACGTCCAAGGTGTAGGAGTGACTCTCATTTTCAGTTCAGTGCTCTCTCCAAATAGTGTAGTATCATGAACCACACCCTTTGGTCAACAGTCATAATGTGACTGCAATCATGAGCCTGGTCATTCATACTGTGGGGAGGAAGATTAGCTCAAAATCTCACACATCAAGTTCCTCAGTCTTTTCCCAGAGGGATGTGAAATATACTTATGCAGCACACGGTTTAGTGTTCACACATACTGTGCACGTGCTTAATATTGCATAAAGTGCATAATGTCACAGTTAAGATGTGGTGGTGGGTTTGATCATTCAAACGAAACACAAAATGGAATCTCTGTTGTGGCATGTTGCTCAGCCTGATAAGGTAAGAAGTGGATCTGTGACTTCTTCTGTTTGGTTAGTTAACACGTGATCTCTCTCTCTCTCTCTCTCCTTCACTTGACTTGAGTTCCTTCTCTCTCTCCTTTTTATTTCTTTATTGATATGGACTTGGAGTTTATGTCTTGAGCTTTTAACTGTTACTGGTGCATAAATAAAGAAGTGTAGCCTAATAAAGCAAGGATGGGTGCAGGCTTAAAAAAAAACATTAAGTATAAAATCACACGTTTAAATACTGGGAATCACAGAGGAAAAATGGGAATGACAGAGGAGCTCACAAATCGATACAGTCACAATACTTTGCCCACAATAGGGATAATATTGCGGTAGAGCAGTTCTGCAATATTCAACACATCGCAAACGATGAATCTATGATACATCACGATATCTCTGTAAACGAAGAAAACAAATGTCAAAAAGTGGAATTGTATTTATTCACTACATTTCATATCATAATTGAATCAAAGCATTATCTGCCCATCCTGCTACTGCTATAGGCTAGGCCTACTTGAAAACAAGTAGATGGTTGTAGCGCTAGCCTATTGTGTGGAGAGGGAGTTTGAAAGACAACCGTTTATCCCACCCCTCCAATTGAGCCCTGCCTATATGGTGAGTTGCCAGACCCTGCATCTTGATGTGTTTGGCTCGTCAGGCTACACCCGCAGACAGCAAAATGATGATATAACACTTGTTAAAAAAACAGTCTAGCCCGTGTTTCAGATTCTTCAAAGTAGCTTCCGTGTGGCCTACCTTTACCTTGAACTGTTGATGTTGCCATAACCAGCTTCATGAGGTAGTCATCTGGAATGCTTTTTAATGAACATGAGTAAATCAAAATCAGTCAACAAGTGCTCATTGTGATCATTCCAGGTTACTTCCTGAAACTGGTTGAGAATGTCAAGAGTGTTTGAATATGTCATCAAAGCAAAAGGTGGCTATAAAGAATCTAAGGAATCTAAAGAATTTAATCAGATTTTGATTTGCATACTGTTAACCATAACTGTGTGTTATTTCTTAGTTTTGACCTTCAGTCTACAATGTAGAAAATAGTCTAAACAAGAAATAATGAGTGAGGAGGAAGAAAAGGCGAGTAGATGTATCTGCAAAACGACAATAACATAACATTAGTTAGTTATTAGATCATCTGAAATGTTGATACTTATGCATGTGAAGGCAAGTACTTTTGCACTTTTTAATAGAAAAGAAGTCCTTATTGGAATAATATTAGGGTATCCATATCTCTACTTTCACTCCATACATGCTGTGTTCACCACTGTGCATACGACTCTTACACTCTATTCTTTGATAGAGTTCTGCACAAGGTATCTGATGAGGCCTTAGATCACTGTCTCTTTTTTTCTAAATGGTGCTATTCTATTAAACAATAACAAAAGTTACTGCCTGCATGTTAAATGATCAATGCATGGCAAAATTACACATGAATGTTTAATGTGAATCAATTATTCGAGAATAAAAAATGTTTAAAAGTAATAAAATAAAATCAAAGTTGGTAGCCTCGCAACCTTTCACATTTTGCCTGCCTGCCTGATTGTTGTTTTAAGAGATGGTGAAAGCAGGGTAAGACCAGTCTGTTTCCAAAACCATTTAGCTGATGTTGAAAAAAAAACATTAACATGTATCTCCTTTTGTCGTGTCATTTTGAAGTAGCCTATATGTTTGCCAGCAAAAGCTTTTCAACAAGCATCATTCTAAGCTGACGGTGAAATTGGCTGGCCAGTGAACGTGGCTAGCATATAATATCCATATCGAAGACAATCCACTTGGCTATTTCCACATACCATTTCAGTTGCAAACAAGCCTTGTTTCATTCTTATCATCGTAATGGTCATTTGTTGTGGAGACTTCCCATTCTTTTGTGTGAAAACATTAATAAACTGATGTATTTGAAAAGAAAATAGTGACTGATACCAAATGAAAAAAATCAATATCACACTTAAAGGGACACTTCACCAATTAGCATTAAGCTTTGTATCTTTAGAAAACCAGTCATGTTTTCGAATGGTGGTGCATCATTCCCTCAGTTTGCCTTGAGATGGGAGAAATACGGATTTTAATGTTGAACTTCCTGCTTTCAATGATGTAAAAAGGAACATTGCTTCTACGTTTACAAAACTGAACTACTGTAACAAAAAAAAGAGACATCATATGTTTGGTTACGTTTGCTGGCAATGAACACGAACTCTTGTGGCATTGTTTATTGAAAATATGGAGTGTTAACAGGGTCAAAACCCAAAGGACATTTAACGAACATTGGGTTTTTTCATTTGCTATTATTATGCTGTTTCAACTGCATTTGTGAGTGTGTGATGCATTGAGATTTTGTTGTTTAAGAGTATCATGGTCTTGTGGTGCTTCTGGTGAGGGCCAGACATTGTTGTTTGATTTGTTTCTGATTTCACTGTTTACCAATGGGGCTCACATCAACGCTATTACCCAGTATTGTTTGTGTTGACTTTTACTGTGTGCTCCAGTGACGCTTTGTGTTGGACATTTGGTAGCTTGTGCTACCTGGCACCCCTAACAAAAAAACCTACAACATACTACTTGAAAAATAAAGAAAATAAATAACTTTAAAACCAGCCACAGAATCGTTACAATATGAACACCTTTGTTTAGAGGCATAATCTTGGTCTCAAATGAAAGGTAACACTCTGAGGTTTCTTGTAGAGTATTTAGATTGCATGTCAGGTGTTTTGATATTGAATAACTACACAAAATATGGAATAATTACACAAAAGTCTCTTTTTTATTACCTCCGTATTATGTTTTCATCGAGGTTGGTTTGTTTGCCTGTTTGTTAGCAAGATAGGTAAAAAAAGTTATGGATGGATTTCGTTGAAATTTTCAGGAAAGGTCTGAAATGACCCAATTGGAAGAAATGATTACATTTGGGAGTGATCTGTAAGTCACCATCTGGATCTAGGAGGCGCTTGACGGAGGTCTGCACTCTTGGAGTGCTTTTCTATTTTTTTATTTACTTTGTTGGTTCAATGGTTGTGTATAAGATAGACTATACATCTACACAACTAATACTGGATACGACATGAAGATTACATTTCTATAGATTGTTGTGAATATTTCAGTACCCAATATGTTGTATCTACAGTTTTGTACTGCAGCTACACTGCAGCTAGAGGTCAGGGTAGCACCAAAGGCAGAGGAGGGCAATTTTATATAAAATAATTGAGACATAGTAGGCCTAAAATTAATCTGACAGATAGTAAAATGAATCTGACAGATTAAGATTGACAAAGCACTATACGGATTGTACATGAACATGTTGTCATGTATGGATTCCCAAGAGTCCAAGCTTTCAAATGGTGTATATCATAATATTACTATGCTACAGAGCAACATGGTGCATACAATTCATTGATTTTGCATGTTGGAGGGAGGTGTGCCGTGGAAGGTATACTTTTCCATAACAGGTAATGCCCAAACATTGCGTGTTTTTTAAGCTGTAAAAATGAAAGAATGTCAAGGTCTGAAAAAGATAGGAAGGCAGAAGATTTGCACAGAAATATTACACAAGCCTAGGTTTCAGAACAAAATCTGAGACGGAGACGGTGCTGCAACAACAACCTCATCTGATTTGACACAGAATGACTCAATAGTAGGCAGGCTGTTATGAAATAGGCTACCTACTTCAATCATTTTTACAATAGTTTACAAAGATCCCCTCTTTAAAGGAACACTTCACCGTTTTTTCATATTAAACTACGTATGTTATTCCCTTAACTAAGACAAGTTGATACATAACTCTCACGTTTCAATACATGCAATCACTGGCTCTGGTGCGCGGCGCTACTTTGATAGCACTTAGCTAGCCCAGTTCATTTATCCAAACAGAGATGAAGTTAGAAGCGACCAAACACCTCCATGTTTTCCCTATTAAAATACAGTTACACGAGTAGTCACACGACAAAGTATGGTGAGACAAAATAAAACGTGGTGCATTTCTAAGCAGGTAAGAGGGATAACTATATTGTGTGGCGGAATATAATTGGGAGCACTTAGACTCGACGCAGTAATATCCTCACTCTTGCACTTTCAGTTTCACTTTGGAGTGAGGATATTACTGCGCCGAGTCTAAGTGCTCCCAATACGTAATTGTTATTCCGCCACACAATACAGCCCTTTTCAATTCCAGCCACAGATTTTCTATAGGATTGAGGTCTTGGCTTGGTATCTTTAAACCATTTCTGTGTAGTCTTCGCTGTATGATTCAGCTCGCTGTCTTGCTGGAAAGTAAATCTTCCAAGTCGTAGTTCTGTTGCAGACTGAATCAGATTGTCAGATAAATGAAGTTTGAACTGAGTTGAACTGAAGTCATTTTAACTTTACCTTTAAATGCCGTCCAGGGCTTTGTAGAAATGTACTTTGTTTTGGATTTTTTATTTATATATAAATTGTAAAGAAAAGGCCAAATTAAATAGAGAGCATGACGTAAAACGCAACGCATTTTGGGAATCGGCGGCCCAAAACTAAAGTAGTTTTACTGACGTGCGGGAACAACGCAGTGCAGTTGACGAAATGCCGTTTACCTGCTGTGTTATAAAATTCAATAGAGTAACTTGAAGCTTATCTTTATCGTTTTCCAGCGTGGAAAAATAATAGTACACGCCATGTTTCAGAGGTGACAAAAAGGCAAGGAATGGCATGGATAGCAGCAGTAAGGAAGTGCAAGATTATGTTCTGTTTTTCACACTATTTTTTCACGCTTAGTTTTCATTATTATCATGCCAGATCATAGACCCAGAACACTAGTTCACATGGGCTGGCATCAGGCGAGCCAGACATACCCATAATTCTTTGTGTTTTGATGACGTTGGTCACATGTCTTAGCGATCTCTATTGATCAAGATTCATACCTTATTAGTGAATACATTTTATAAGCACTGTACTGAACGCATGTGTAGTGCACTGAGCCATGGGCGTAGAGTTGCGTGGGGAACTAAGGACATGACCACACCAATGTCAAATGACGACTGAAATGTCTCCACCAATATAGGCTACCCCTGGCCTGTGCCATCCCCTGGCTATGTGGCCGTGGCCGACGACGGACGTAAAATGTGTCCAAATTCACACCCATTATTCTCTGTTGAATTGCTCACTGAGTACTTATCACACATAAATCACACAGATGTCATGTGAAAGAGCAGAACCTGAGCTTCCTCATGATATTAGTGTTGTGATAAATGGTTCGCAAATTAACATTGGATATACATTAAATGTAATCATATTTCCATTGTGCACACAGCGCTTCTCCACACCCATTACTCTCGATGGTATTGAGTGCACACAGGGAATAAAGACATGCTTTTGAAAATACTGTAATAGACTTTGCTACTGTCTCGGCTGCAGAAAGGCAACAACATCAGCAACACCAACAGTGTGTGTGTGTGTGTGTGTGTGTGTGTGTGTGTGTGTGTGTGTGTGTGTGTATGTGTGTGTGTGTGTGTGTGTGTGTGTGTGTGTGTGTGTGTGTGTGTGTGTGTGTGTGTGTGTGTGTGTGTGTGTGTGTGGCTATGTTGGTAGTGGTACAGCTAGCGCAGATCCTATTTGTACTATATTAACTGTCATTTTGTGGTTGTGATTCAACACACAACTTCATAACTGCAATGGATGAATACAATGGATGAATAATAATGATAGAAAACATTGTATCTGATCATTTAAAATATAATGAAATACTTGTGTGTGGTAGTAGCAGTATTCAGTTCTTCAGTGTTACAATGAAAACACAACAACATTGAAGAATGCTGCCTCTACTGGGCAAGAAAAATTGCCTTTGAAATTACGGGCAATCATAAAGTGAGGTAAAATATTCATTTATAGTGCTTTTAGCACAGAGTGCAATCCAAAGCACTTACACACAGAGACATGGGCATTAACAACATGTTGTTCAACATTGTTCATAGCCATATGCATTCTGCCTACTGCTAACACACTGCACATATATTTCATTTATATTACTCTAAACCACCTTCTGTAAATCAACTGTACAGTATACACTTCACTATATTGTCCTGTCTATGCACCACCTGTATGGCATTGCTTTTTCCCCACTTCTGGTTAGAAGCACACTGCATTTGGTCGTCTTTGTACTGATCTGCGCAATGACGATAAAGTTGAATCTAATGGTTTAGTAGACCATAATATACCATTTTGATTTAGCCTAAGCCTGAAAGCCTTGAATAGTTACGGTATAAGGTTTTAGGTTTTCTACGAGCCATTGAAATGAATGGAGACGGGACTAGTAAGGTCTTTGGCATTTGTCCTCAATGGTGCCTTCCAGGCAGCGCTGCCTTCAAGGCACTACTCCCTTCAGTTTAGGGGTAGGATGAGGGTTGAGGGGGTTAGGGTTAGGAATAGGGTAAAGGTAGTGCCTTTCAGGCTATGCTGCCTGGAAGGTAACCTGACTTTCGCCAGATCCTGTAGTTCGCTGTCTGCTTCACACAAGGATCTGGGACTTCTCGATAGGAGATGTATTTATGAAGGCGGGTCCTTGTAAAACATCCTCGCATTTGATTGGATAAACCACTTGCCTGTTATCTTGAATGACGTGCTAGGCTTCTTCAAGCTCTTGCCAAACCCGGTCGGAAGAAGAGTAAAAACATCCTTGCCACCAATAAATGTCTTCAAAACTATTCTCTGTTAGTCTTTTAAAGAATGAATACTCGATAGATTCGACAAAACGGCTGAAATAGCAGAATCAATGTCAGCACAAGACTCCTCGCTACGTGCCGCCATTGTTATTTGAATCAAACACTCGCTTCGGCGCTCCTGATTGGTTGCTCATTTTTTGAGCACTGGCAGGGGTTTGGATTGCCCTCGCGTCCAGACCCTTGTGTGGAGCTCAGCGAAACGCCTCTGGTGGAGCATGGCGGAACTACAAGGGTCTGGCGAGAGTCAGGCTACCTGGAAGGTGCCGTTGGGGGCAAAAAACACCATTGAGCGGACTAGTAAACCTCCAGTTACAGTAGGCTATATTAGAATACCTTCATGGTTTGGCACGTTATCTGACGGACCGGTGCGCCGAAATGGGGATCCGAAAGAAGACTGTCAAGAGCCCTCCGGTTCTCCGCCATGAATTTGTCACTCAGAACCATGCAGCCATTGTTTCCTGTGTTGCTATGCTGGTCCTTCTTGGACTTATGTTTGAGGTAAGTTTGGACGTCAAGCACCATGCTTGGTCGATGCCAGATGTATATCTTGTAGTGTGTAGCCTGCCATAGGAGGGGAGAATGCGGATCCTCCTGGCGACAAACGTCGATTCGTTTCCTCTCATCCCAGATAGCACAGCTTAAAATTAGTTAAATGTGTCATTTGGGTCGAACGCGTTTACATGCACATTTAAAGGAGAATTCCGGTGTGATATTGACTTAAAGTGTGTTGAAACATGATACCGAGTGTGAGCGATTGTCTCAGAACTGATCTCTGAAATCTGCCGCTAGTTAGCCGATGCTACCAACAGGTTTTCAATGGGAGTGCCTCGGGCATTGGCTTAGCCATGCAAATAAATCACTGTTTTACACCATTTATGAGGATCGTTGAAGACCAGTTACCACTCGGTGAGTTGCACATATTTAAAAACGAATGTTTAGGGGTGTTTTCAGGACAGAATAGTCCTGGCCCGTAGCGAGCAATGCTGAAGCCATACAGAGAACATTCTAGAGCAGCCAAATTGCAGAAACAGGATCGATCGTCGAGATTTCGGTGTCAAACACTCGTTTGCATCCTAGGCAATACAGAAAACGGGCTTAAAGTGTAAAATACTGAACTATTCCTTTAATGTGTAGATCCGAAGTTCAGACAGTAGGCCTAGCTGGGACGTGCAGTCACCTGACATCACCATCAAATTAGGGGATATTTCAGAACTATTACCGTGGACAGCTCCGCTTAAGAGCAGTGCTCGCGCGTTCATGCTATACTATACGAGCATGTTCGGGAAACGAGAACATGCACAACATTCGTGCACTTGTATCTTGTGCATGTTCTCAGATTACGAAACACGGATGTGCGAATGTGTTTTGCCCCTATCGTTGCAGTGTAAATGGAGCAAAAAAGTCTGAGGGCATGAGGCCAGGAACTTGTGATGCACAGGTTCGGATTCGTGTATCTGTACAACGGTTTTATGATCTTGTAAAACGGATTTGTGAACCCGTAGCCCTATTTTGTGTTAGCAAGGTATGAAAAAAATATGTACAACTTCAAATTTACGGTTACACATTTGTGACTTTAGTGTGCAAATGCAAAATCTGCAGTTAAATGTGCTCGTGACTTTTGCACCAAATATACCTTCATAGGAGGAGTCTTTTTTTATTTTGATTAATCTTATGAAACAAGAAACCGGAACCAAAACATGGCTTTCATTACACAATCCAACTAATTCTGGCAGTTGAGTTGGGAAATAGCTGTTTTGATTGGCCAATATGTGCAGTGTTTGTGGGTGTGGGGGTGGCAAATAACTTGGGTCAGCAATATTTTTGCAGATTACCCTGATTTAGCTGTTCTTTTAATGTCTCGTGGTCCTGTTTTGCTGAGGCAAGACGCTGAGATACACTATACATACATACATACATACATACATACATACATGTACATACATACACTGTTGAGACCAAAGCTTGGATTTGCTCTCCAGAGAAAAAGAGTGGCATTCCCTTTCAAGTGGAATTAATCTCAATAAATATTTTTGCTACTGTGCTCTTGAGTTATCGGTGAATACCACTGTTTAGTTTTAGAAGAATATGAAGTACAATCATTTCACTTCCTTGAATTTGAGATACCATGCAATACCTCTCAGTTATAGACGGCAAGTCTAACTGAGACACAGATTTTATTTTCATCAACCTTAATTTCTGTGGACTACCTGCAGGCTGCACAAAGTCACTATCTTCACACAACTGGGCCATGCAGATGTACAAGGGGGAGACTAATAGACACTACTCATAAAAATAAAAAATGTGTTTTTGTATTTAGACGACCCCCTCATTTTCTTTTACTGTCCAGAGAATCATTCAGCATGCCATATACAGTAAGCGTGGAAAGGATAAAGCAAAATAAAACTTGCCCAATAGTGCCTACAAAAAGAATGCTCCCCCCTGGGATATTTCCCCTTTTACTGCTTTTATAAATGGAATCTTAATCAGTTTTTTTTTTTTACAATAATTTACAAAAGTCCCCTCTTTGAAAGTGAAAGCAGATTTGTACTAAGTAATGTTAATTTTAAAAACGATATAATGCAAAGCATTATTGCAATTGCATTATGCAAGCAGTACACAGATTGTACACAGATAATCTGCATGATTGAGGTCTGGGCTTTGACTCCGAGCCCGGCCACTCCAGAACATTCACCTGGGTGTCTTTAAGCCATATCTTTATAGTTCCCACTGTGTGCTTCTGCTCGTTGTCTTGCAGGAAAGTAAATCTTCTGAGTCATAGTTCTCTTGCAGACTGAATCAGATTGTCCTCCAGGATTTCCAAATATTTTGCTGAATTCATTTTAACTTTATATGCCTTCCAAGGCTTTGTGGAAACATATTTTGTTTTGGATTTTTTATGTTTTTATCTATTTATTTATTTAATTATTTTTGTAAATCATAGTCAAAAGGCTTTAAATTGATTAAGATGTATAAAAAAGTGAATACTTTTTATAGGCACTTTATGTATGCATGTTTAGTGCTCCCATAAGCACCAGACTACCTCTGATAACATTACAGCTGTTTTTTGTCATTATATTTTATATGGATGGTTCAGTTACAGTGAAGAACATGTGGACATGAAGGCGTTGCTGGAGGAAGCAAGCTGCATATAAATGAACGCCAGTCGACATGCAAGGCTACAGCAAAACCAGGAGCACGATGAGAGGAGGATTTCAGTTTCTCATTTGTAAGTTTTATGATCAAAGTTCATGAAGTACTTCTAGCCTATTAAGCATTGAACTGTTCCTGAGGACTTAGGACTGTTCCACAATTGATGATGCATAGTGTTTCATGATTTTATACCGTATTCATTTAGTTTGGTTGTTTATTGGCCACTGTAAGAGGTTCCCAACTAATACAAGGATTGTAACCTATATCCTGTTCACAACTAAAATCACTACATATTAACTTGATTTTGATGGTTGATAACTAAACACTAAACCGATTATGTTGTTCTTGATTTATATGGTCTGGTATACTGTGTGCGTTCATTTTAAAGTGATCTTAATAACCAAGATGAATTAACGTAGATATTATGTAAGATATAATGTATTGTCCTCCACTATGCGTCAGGGTTCTGTTCGTCCTGTCGGAACTTATTTTCTGATAATTACTAGCGGACAATGCATTATCCCTTACATAATATCCACCCTTTACTTCTTACGCATGACACTGACTTTTAGTGTATTTGTGTTTCTAGTGGTGGTTACCACCACAGTTTTCAGTGTTGCAGAAGATGCGGTGTATCATTGTCCAAATGGCCAAGAAACAATTCAATCCAGGGATGGGTAAGTGTGATTTTGATATTATATTGTAGCATTATTTAGAGAAATAGCCTATTTGGGCTAATTGTAATCTCATTGTCTTCACTCAATGTCTCTCTCAGCACTGCAAAATCCTCAGGGTGCAGCCTAAAGAATGATCCTTTCGTCTTTGCAGGTTAAAACCCTCAAGTTACAGATAAACGTAAAGAATAGCAGATAAATATGACTTACTTTCTTGCACACACATTTAACTTCTTGACTTCTTGTATTTTCAGAAAAAAACATAAATTTAAACATCAGAAGCTCCAACAACTACAACAACAACAACAACAACAACAACAACAACGGTAATCCACAATACATAGTTTACTTGTAGTGTATACATATATACTGTATATCATGACTGTTTATCATGTAAGTCATGACAGTCCTATAAGTTCACAACATCAGTTTAACATCAGTTTAACAGTGGAAAAACCATCCAAGCACCAGATGCATGGTTCAGAGGGGATGTTGTGGTTGTAGCATGATGCAATAGGCCAGAGGGTAATCTCTCGCTTACACCATGGTGGATTGGTTTTATAATGGCTTGCCAGGTGGAGCACAACCAAAGACAGACTACACACACTAACAAATACACACATGGTAAACGCAAATACAACTAAAATAACAGACACACATTATTCATTCACACGCACAATTCTGGAAATACTCACTCAACAACAGTTTAAAATGTTCGTTTTTGAACAAAACTCAGCTCAGAAGCCCTTATCTCATGTGAGCACTGCAGTAGACCACCACTATTTTGCGTAGGTGTGAATGGGTTTAGAAAAGACGCCTAGGATGTGTGGAGCCACATATTGTAAAATTGGATATCTCCATGTTAGGTGGTGGCTGCGTTACCACAGTACCAGCTGGCTACTTTATCAGATGACCAGGTCGCAACGTTGTGGCAATTTTTTTAATCATGGCACCAAATGAAAACGTTTCCGAATGATCACAGCGTGACTTTGTGGCAACGTTACCATGGTACCAAATTGAACACTTATAGCCTGATCGTAGCACGACATTGTGGTAACGTTATTCACAGTAGGCCTACCAGCTGGCTATGTTACGGATTACTACTTTAAAAAAAGGATTTATGTTATACTTGAAAATCCATATTTTAAGAAAGTGGAAGATATTTTGTCCATAAAATGATCAACGTCAACTAGATCAAGTGTCTTTGCAGATCCAGAGAGAGAGATTGCTTTTGTGCTGGATGGCTCTGGCAGTATTGATCCTCCTGACTTTGAACTGGCTAAAGGATTTATTGCTGAAGTAATGACAACAGTTCAGTGGTCAACAGTGGTCAACATGTTTTAATGTAAGTATGACGCTTGTTTGAGCTGTGGATGAAGTAAACACATGAATGAATGGGGTTTTATTTAATTCTGCCTTTTTTACTGCAGTGCAAGTTTGCAGTCGTACAATATGGAGACATCGTCAGAACTGAACTTTCACTGAAGGAAAATGACAGCAAAACTAAAGCCTTGACTAAAGTTGCAGGCATAGAGCAAATCGGACGTGTCACTGTTACAGCTTCAGCAATCAACCATGTGCTGAATAATCATATTCATAATCAAGCATCTAATTCCTAATCTGATATATGAGCATGACATCAAAGGATTTCTACAATTTTCATTTAATTTACAGAAAACACAGAATATGGTTCAAATATGAATGCTAAAAAATATATAATTGTGATAACTGATGGACGTATATTTATGGACAATACGACACTGACAGAGGTTTTGCAAAACCCCAAAATAGAAAATATCACCCGCTTTGCTATTGGGGTGAGTATTTTTAGAACAAACTTAACTTGTATCATGTGTTGCATTTGGATTTCCCTTTCTATTTTAATAAATTGATATATCTTTTTTGTGTCACAGGTAGGGCCAGATGTGTTGAACCATACCATAGCACTTAGAGAGATGAGGGAGATCGCCTCAGACCCAGATGAAGAACACTTTTTTAAGGCTGATGATTATGCAGCATTGCCAGCCATTGTGCATTCATTACAGGTGGCCGTTACTGGGACAGATGGTATGATTTCTGTAATATGCTTTGTGCACAATTTAACATTTATGTAGGCTTTAGAATTAGCATGGTTGAACCCAGATGATCATGTTAGCACATTTGAATTTTCTCTGCAGGTCTGGCAGGAAAGGGTCCCGTTGTCGCCCATTTCCGAACTTCCTGTTTTACAACTTCTGGGTGTTCTCCAGCAGTGAAATTAATAGAATAGAATAGAATATATACTTTTTTGATCCCGTGAGGGAAATTCAGTTCTCTGCATTTAACCCAATTTAACCGAATTAGTGAACACACAGCACACAGTGAACACACAGTGAGGTGAATCACACAACCCAGAGCAGTGAGCTGCCTGCCCAACCAGCGGCGCTCGGGGAGCAGTGAGGGGTTAGGTGCCTTGCTCAAGGGCACTTCAGCCATGGTGGACTGGTCGGGGAACGAACCGGCAACCCTCCGGTTACAAGCCCGGTGCGCTAACCAGTACACCACGGCTGCCCACAAATTAAACTTAAAGTGGTGCATTAAAATCTTACCAAAGAGTTCCAGAAGTGCAGCAAACACATTTTCTCTTATAAACACATGACAGCAAACACATTTTAATGTAAACAAAGGTTTTGAATGCAGTTGTTTACTAAATTCCAAAGAAAATACACACCAATATATCTGTTTAACCCTCTCGACATCAGCATAGCCTTTAGCCGTGCTGAATGCAAGCAGCTGTGATTGGACCCTGGGTTTTGGTCATTTCCAAATGACCAAAAACCCAGGAATGTGTCATTTCTTTGGAACTGAGTAAACAACTGCATTTTAAAACAATCCTTCATTTACAAAGAAGATGCAATCGCTACACTTCTGAAATAATTTGGTGAGAGTTTAAGACACCAGTTTAAGATTATGTTTTATTGCTGGTTAAGTCCCTGGAAGTCGCACAATTGCAGGTTGGGAAACGAACATCAATGAGATCCTTTCCAGACAGACCTGCAGAGCAAATTCAAATTTGCTAACAAGTTCGTCTGGCTTCCCCCAGGCTACTTTTAAAATAACTATTTTACTGTATATGTTTAGGATTCAGTTGTAAGATGAAATATAAAACAGTACTAAATCCTAAAATGTGTCTATGACTTCCCTTTGAGAGAACAATGCCCATCACCTATACTGATGTACTCTTTTTCTGAGAGATTCACATTTTGTTTACCAATGTATCAGTAGATTTTTGGAGTTTATACCTGAACTGTAACTACGTATTTTGAATAATCTAACTTCAGTTGAGTTTTGAGTTCTCATGTGGTCAGTGTGGTACTATTATTTGTCCTCTTCAGATGACCACACACTAAAACAATCTTCTAGATTAGTCTTTAGCAACATTATTATTTATACTTTATACTGATATTTATCTTTCATTTAGCATGTGCAATAGTAATTTACATCTGAACTGTATCAGTTTTAGATAGAAATTTTGCTGTGCTTGATATGATGATTATTGGAGCCATTGAGTTGTTGCTGTAGCTGTTTCCATCAGGTGATCTTTTATATTTGCAGATCGAGGAAGAGAGATTGCGCTTGTGCTTGATGGCTCTGGCAGTATTAATCCTCCTGACTTTGAACTGGCAAGAGGATTTATTGCTGATGTAATGACAATATTTTGGTCAAAATGTTTTAATGTAAGTATGAAGCTTATTTTAGCAGTGTGGATGAAGTAAACAAATAGAAAAATGGATGGGGTTTGGGGTTTAATTCTACCTTTTTAACTGTAGTGCAAGTTTGCAGTTGTACAATATGGAGACATCGTCAGAACTGAACTTTCACTGAAGGAAAATGACAGCAAAACTAAAGCCTTAGCTAAAGTTGCAGGCATAGAGCAAATCGGACGTGTCACTGTTACAGCTTCAGCAATCAACCATGTGCTGTAAGTCCTTCTGAAACAATTATAATCATATTCATAATCAAGCATCTAATTCCTAATCTGATATACAGTATGTGCATGATATCAAAGGATTTCTAAAATGTTCATGTAATTTAC
Organism: Sardina pilchardus; assembly: GCF_963854185.1. NCBI lineage: Eukaryota > Metazoa > Chordata > Actinopteri > Clupeiformes > Clupeidae > Sardina > Sardina pilchardus. The sequence continues at coordinate 23,481,088 of NC_085012.1, forward strand.
AGAGAACACGTTTTCGTCACAGAATATGGATCAAATATTAATGCTAAAAAATATATAATTGTGATAACTGATGGACGTATATTTATGGACAATATGACACTGACAGAGGTTTTGCAAAACCCCAAAATAGAAAATATCACCCGCTTTGCTGTTGGGGTGAGTATTTTTACAAACTTAATCTGTATCACTATGTTGCATTTGGATTTCCATTTCCATTTTAATACATGTATATCCTTTTGTCTCACAGGTTGGGCCATCTGTGTTGAACCATACCGTAGCACTTAGAGAGATGAGAGAGATAGCCTCAGACCCAGATGAGAAACACTTTTTTAAGGCTGATGATTATAAAGCATTGCCAGCCATTGTGCATTCATTGCTGTTGGCCGTACTGGGATAGATGGTATGATTTCTGTCATGCTTTTCACAATTGAACATTCATGTACAGTACCCTCCAGAATTATTGGCACCCTTGGTAAAAGTTGACTAAAAATAGGTATAAAAAATAATCTTTAGGTGATTTATTGTACTCCCACAATGAAAACAATGAGGAAAAATATACCCTGCAAGGCAAGCAAATTTATTCTGAGAAAAAGGAAAATCTCATAAAGAAATAAATATTTTTAACAAAAACAGCTTGCTCACAATTATTGGCACCCCTGAAACATATTATGTACAACATTTAACAGGAGCATTTTCCTATGTAAATGCAACGTTTTAAAGTAAATCAGAGTGTCTGTGAACTTTCAGAAGTAGTTCATGACGTTCTTTTTCACTATGGTATGAAAATGAAGTCACTCAGAGGCTATATCCTCTAGTCATTTTTCAACATTGGAGAGACAAGAGAATACACTAAATTGAAATAAAAAGAAATTGTGTTGACATTTGTAAGTAAGAGAATGTCTATGGAAACTAGGTATTTTGTTGAAAATGCCTATATTTCCAGTTAAAATGATGACTAAAAGGTTCTAATCATCTGGAAATGTGACAAACATGCTTGGACAAAGACCCATGGCTATTTTGCTCCCACGCACAGTATGGAGGATGGTATGATAGGCAAAAAAATCCATAAGAACCACTGTTGAGAGTTACAGACAAAGCTATCATCTTGGGGTCACCAAGTCCCCCCCAAAAATCTTCAAAAGTGACCTCACTGCTAATAGATTATTTAGACAGCATGTCAGGTTAAAGCCAGTAGAGTCATTTAATGAGCAATGTAAATGGCAGGAGTTACTGAATGGTACCATGACATGTCTGGGAGTGTGGTCTATTGTCAGATGAAAATAAAATGATGCTCTTTTGCTAAAAACACTTAAGGTGTCTTTGGCGTACATAGAAGAATGACTATACTAAAAAGAACCCCATGCCTAATCAGAATTATGGTGGAAGGGCTGTGCTATTGTGGGGCTGTTTTAATTCCCAAAGGCCTTGGGAACCTAATTAAGGTGCATGGCATCATGAACACCAAGAAAAACCTGAACATTTTCAAAGGAAATCAAACAATCTCTGCCAAGGCCCTAAAAGTTGGTCATGATTGGATCATTCATCAGGTCAATGAACCAAAACAAATGCACAGATCAAAACAAATATGGTTTACTGAACACAAAATCAAGCTTCAGACATTGCCATAGCAGTCCCCTGATCTAAACTCCATAGAAAAACAGTGGGATGAGTCAACGAGAAGAAAGCACAAGTGTGGACCTAGCAATCTGGACGATCTGGGGAGGTTTTGTAAAGATGAATGGTCTTAAATCCCTTACTTTGTATTCTCAATCTTTATGGGGTGTCAGAGAAGAATATTACATGCTGTTTTATTGACAAAGGGAGGTTTAAGAAGGTATTACAAGTAGGGGTGCCAATAATTGTGAGTGACGTGTTTTTATTAAAAACATTTATTTCTTCATGAGATTTTCCTTTTTCTCAGAATAAATTTGCTTCCCTTGCAGGGTGTATTTTTCCTCATTGTTCTCATTGTGAGAGTACAATAAATCACCTAAAGATGATTTTTTAAAACCTATTTTTAGTCAACTTTTACCAAGGGTGCCAATAATTCTGGAGGGTACTGTAGGTTTTAAAATGACTGCTTAATGTGTTTCAGGTTTGGTGGTAAAATTTCATATGAAACCTATTTAAGTCACACTTTTAAAATGTGTCCATTTCCCCTACGAGAACAATGCCCATCAACAATCTTTCCAACTAACCAACACCAGTCCAATCCTTTCCACCTCATAGATAAGGACAGATCGTACATCTTATCATGTTTTGAATACAATGTAGTACATTTGACAACTGAAACGTAACCCCCTAAAACAATCCTTTCAGAAAAATGAAGCCTCTTGTAACATCTTTACACTTTTGCCCCTCAGATGTGGGTGTTGTTGATGAAGACAAAGAGGAGAAAGAAGTTTGACTCCAGAGCCTTTGTTTACCTGGCCACAGCTGACCAGATCCTACAATGTGTTTTATTACAGCATATTGTGTGGATTGGTGATAATATAATGCAGCATTCAATGCATCCTTTTATAGCGTTGCTTTCGTTTCATTCATAAATAGTTTTTGAGAGATTTTAGATTTTATCTCAAAATGTACACTTCATCTTCTATTGCATTTCAGCAGCCACTTCTATGGAAGTACCAGCGCCAGCATCAGTACAGTTACCAGCTTTAAGCCTTTTTTCCGAGAGAATTGAGACTCATTGACACACACACACACACACACACACACACACACACACACACACACATGCACACACACACTCTCTCTCACACACACACACACACTCTCTCTCAGACACACACGCACACACACACACACACACACACACACACACACACACACACAGTCATTGCATCATGTGACACATTTTGTTAGATCTGAAGCTATCATGCCAGCTTGACTTGCTACATATGCATTTGTGCTTTCTAACGTTACTATCCTATGATTTAAAATTGTTATGTCTTTGAATAAACGTTCAATTAATGTTGGGAGTAATTTGAGCATTGTGATGCGTTGCAGATTTGGTCTGATATTTTACAGTATTGTCCCTCAGAGATGTGACAATTGTATAACCTATATGCATGTCAGTCGGTGATATGTGTAGCCTATTTGGTATGGGAAAATCATTATTTTATTGTGCCAGATGTGCTTTAATGATCCATTAAGTCTTTCAGATGGCAAAACAACCAATTTGTTCTAGTAATTGTTCTTTAAATCAGTGCTATCTACTTTTGCATTTCTCCTGATGACCATTATGAAAATATATCAGATAAATGAATGTTACCACAGTCAACAAGTCTCAGAAGTTGGCTACAATTTGGGTCACAAAACGGGTCAACAATGTTGAAATAAGGAACTAAAAGACAACTTAATCATATGGGCTCCCCTACAGAGTATTTTTCATAACTGTCATAAATAGGTTGCCACTCATGGCTTGCACCCTTCCATCTGAACACTGTAGGCCTACTCGTGGATTTGTTCAGGCTAAACTGGAAAAGGCAATCTGGAAAAGCTATGACTGACAAATAGCCTATTATAAGATATCCAACAATTAAAGAAATTTACGATTCTCCTGGTTGGGGGTATAGGGAACTGAAAGACATCACATCCTATGCAATTCCTTTCGTTCATGGGCTCCCCCTACAGACTATTTGTATTCTACACAACTGTCAAAGTAATTTTCCAGTAAAAATGTGCATGTGCAACTATTTAGCACTTAAACTTTTCTTTTTTTACTCTCCCAGCGCAGAGGGGGCAGCATCACATGATGGTAGGCCTAATACTAATGTGATATATTACAATGTGCCTATTGTTATATGCTTGCTACAACCATCCACACCATCGATTGACCTTTGGGTTTTGGTCATCTAATGGAAACTGGGCAATCCGACCAGCAATTAATGTCACTTTTACACACCTTTGCTATCTGGGTTAGCAAATCATTATCAAATTTATACTGGGGCGGGGGGTCATTATTAAAGTATATACACCACAAGCCTAATATAGAGTTAATATAGAGATACCCTCCCCTGGGCGGTGTCCCCACCAAAGCTCAAACCAAACCTGTGCCCTTGAGTGCTCCCATAAGCACCAGACAAACTCTGATAACAAGCCTAGCACAGCCAGGAGCACGATGAGAGGAGGATTTCAGTTGTTCATTTGAAGAAGTATTTCTAGCATTGAACTGTTCCTGAGGACTTAAGACTGTTACATGATGCATAGTGTTTCATGATTTCTGTTGAATTATGTGTCATTTTGTACAGTATTCATTTGGTTTGGTTGTTCATTGGCAACTGTAAGAAGTTCCCAACTAATGACACAAGGATTGTCGCCATATCTTGTGTATAACTGATATGGCTATTACCTTGAGTTTACTTAGTGACTGCATTTTGGCTAAACACTAAACAGATTGTGTTGCTCTTGATTTCTATGCGGAAATCCACCCCTCTCACCTGTGCCCTCTCGCAGTCAAGGCCGTAGCCAGTGTTAGGGCATTACAGAAATGTCTCTCCCTGTCTCCTGTGATGTGCTTTTTTGTCTAAATAACCAATAACTGATATAATTTGACAATGTTTGGGCCATGCTTAGATAATATCCATCACAACATTAAATATCCGTCCTACATAACATCAATATAACATTATTTTCAGTGCACGTTAACTACTGTAGGTGCGTCACTGAATTTCCAGTACAGGTATATCATTGGTGGCCCTATTGCATCTTTATTGTATTTAATCATTAGCTTTCTCATTTGTTTTGACATGTCCTAGGACTATCAGCAACTAATCAAGGCAAGGATAATGGTCTTGTCAGCATTTTTTTTACTGAATAAATGAAACAAAACAAGACATCTGTGTGGTAGATACAGCCTTGTGAATGCAACTACGTGACACCTGACAAGGATAATGGTCTCGTCAACGAGTTTTACTTCATGAATTGAAAGGAACTTGAAGAATTAAATACCGGTGTCCTTTATGGTAGATACCTAGTCTGGCTATCACCACACTAAACTCAATCTTTTAAGATTGAATATGGGAGTCTGCGCTTTATTTCTACTGCAGAGGCGTGATCAATTGGCATAGTTTAAATGACTCCGTACGCTTGCATAGTCCTTCAACCTATCAGACCAACAATCCGGGATCGCCTGGTGTATAAGTCAGTTTGTGATTGGACCCATACGTGGACAGGAAACAGGAGAGATAGATGTGCAGGTTTCCAGCCTGAGCTTCCGGGACGAAATCCAAATCGCCGGCTGTGAGAACTGTGTGAACTCTGCTGTATTTGTATGAACGAGTGAATAAAAGTAAAATATAGAAATAATTGTACAGAAATAATTATCCAAGAAGATCCCAGAAATAGGACTTGAATATAAGTAAGGCCTATTAAAATGAATAATAAATGTGTCGAATACTTTAGAATACATTGTTTGCAGATAGAACTATTTAAGGCATGGCAAACTCGACAATGCAAAAACAGCCACTGGTGGACAAAAAATATGACATGTATACTGTTAAGACTCGCCATAGAGGGGGAAAATGAAGGTAGTTTGATGGTGTCATACTCCCATAACATTTATTGGGAAACCACCCAAAAATAAGTGACAGGCCGTAGTTTGGGGACCACTGGTCTAAAACCTCTCCAATATTGCAGAAACTGGTCACCCAGCACAAAACCTAATGTCAATGTAGAAGATTCTGCTAATTATGCTAATTATGTTAATTATGCAAATTGCTCAACATCATCCGGGAGTTTCGGTATGCTGGGGACCCATTACTTCACATTTCTGCAATAAAACGTTCCAGGTTCACAATGGGGCTCTATGGGCTGGCTACACTACTGCAGCATGATTGATCATGTGACACTGACTTTAGTGTTTTTGTGTTTCTAGTGGTGGTTACCTCCACCGTTTTCAGTGTTGCAGAAGATACTGTGCATGATTGTCCAAATGGTCAAGAACCAACTCAGTCCAGGGATGGGTAAGTGTGATTTTGATATTATATTGTAGCATATAATTTAGAGAAATTTAGGCTAATTGTAATTGTCTTCACTCAATGTCTCTCTCAGCCCTGCAAAATCCTCAGGGTGCAGCCTAAAGAATGATCCTTTCGTCTTTGCAGGTATGTATGTACTGTATGTACGTCATTTTCTTAAAAACATTGAATAGACCTTGAAGTTTTCTGCCTAACTCTTAAGCACACCTCAGTGATGTCTGGAAAACACAGCCATGTAGCGTCGTTGTTCGTTGTTCGTTGTTGTTCACCTCATTCTGAAAACACACACACACACACACACACACACACACACACACACACACACACACACACACACACATACACATACACACACAGAATAAACTTTCAGTCTCATCACCTCCCTCTGTATGTAAAGGCTACTCTATAAGTGGGCTGTGCACATGCGCGCACACACACACACACACACACACACACACACACACACACACACACACACAGACACACACACACACACACACACACGTGCGTCCTTACATCATATGTGGAACCGTACAGGGTGGAGCTCTCCAACATGCAGGCGTCCAACAGACGGGTCGTCAACTCTGCAGGGTTGAAGGTGGGGTAATAATGACAGGAAAGAGAGCAAGAGAGAGGGAAGAAGTAAGAGATGAAGGACAGAAAAGCATAACAGAAAAGGTAAAGCCAGCAACTAGGAAGGAAAGACAGTAAGAGCGACAGAAACATAGAAACATGGAGGAGTTGGCTAGGCAACCATGTCCCAACATTTTGGCCGTTTTAATCATGGCACCAAATGAAAACAAAATGGTCATTGCATGACTTAGTGGTTATTCACGGTACCAGTTGACTACGTAATCAGGCGACTAGGTTGCGATGTTGTGGCAACATCACACATGACGTGCCAGCACCTCAAAGGGTGTGCATTTAGATAGATAGATAGATAGATAGATAGATACTTTATTGATCCCCAAGGGGAAATTCAAGGTCCCAGCAGCTTAAGACACCACACACAACATACAGTACAATGTAAACAATGTAAACAGGAAGATTAAAAAGCAAATCAACAATCAACAATCAACAATGACTAAAGGAGCAGTAGAATACTATAGATAAGGTATGCATGAATGTACTGAGGATTGGTACTGTGATCCAGTCTGAGGTGTGTGTCAAGTTGGTAGTGCAAATAAGTCCAACAGTGCAACAGTGCAAGATAAAATTCTAGTGACCAGTAATAAATATGTACAGTACAAAATGTAAGCATAGTAATAATAATAACAGTACTAATATAAATATATGGACAATTAAAATAAACTTAACATAGTAATAATATAAGAGTTAGACATGATTTATAGTAATAATATAAGAGTTAGACATGATTTTTACTTTTTCTTAGAGCATTAGGCATGACATCAAATGAAAACATTTGCAAGTGATCGTGGCACGACTTTGTGGCAACGAAGAACCAAATTGAACACTATTATGAGTGATCACATTGGGCAGCCGTGGCCTACTGTTAAGCAGGCAGCTCACTGCTCTGTGTTAGTGTGTGCTTCACCTCACTGTGCATTCACTGTGTGCTGGGTGTGTTCACTAATTCAAGAATTGGGATAAATGCAGGGACTGAATTTCCCTCACGGGATCAAAAGAGTATATACTTACAGTATACTTTTACTTATACACATTGTGGTAACGTTATTCACGGTACCAGCTAGCTATGTTACGGATTATTACTTTAAGAGTAAGATTTACTGTATGTTACTTGAAAATCCATATTTCTAGAAAGTGGGAGATATGGTGTCCATGAAATAATCAAATATCAATTAGATCAAGTGTCTTTGCAGATCCAGGAAGAGAGATTGCTTTTGTGCTGGATGGCTCTGGCAGTATTGATCCTCCTGACTTTGAACTGGCTAAAGGATTTATTGCTGATGTAATGACAACAGTTTGGTCAGCATGTTTTTATGTAAGTATGAAGCTTATTTGAGCTGTGGATGAAGTAAACACATGAATGAATGGGGTTTTATTTAATTCTGCCTTTTTTACTGCAGTGCAAGTTTGCAGTTGTGCAATATGGAAACTATGTCAGAACTGAACTTTCTCTGAAGGAAAATGACAGCAAAACTAAAGCCTTGACTAAAGTTGCAGGCATAGAGCAAATTGGACATGTCACTGTTACAGCTTCAGCAATCAATCACGTGCTGTAAGTCCCTCTGAAACATAATAATAATCATATTCACAATCAACCTCATTCCTAATCTGATATATGAGCATGACAAGGATTTCTACAATTTTCATTTAATGTACAGAGAACACGTTTTCATCACAGAACATGGCTCAAATAAGAATTCTAAAAAATATATAATTGTGATAACTGATGGACGTATATTTATGGACAATATGACACTGACAGAGGTTTTGCAAAACCCCAAAATAGAAAATATCACCCGCTTTGCTATTGGGGTGAGTATCTTTAGAACAAACTTAACTTGTATTTTGTTGCATTTGGATTTACATTGCATTTTTAATAAACCGATATATCCTTTTGTCTCACAGGTAGGGCCAGAGGTGTTGAACCATACCATAGCACTTAAAGAGATGAGGGAGATCGCCTCAGACCCAGATGAGGAGCACTTTTTTAAGGCTGATGATTATAAAGCATTACCAGCCATTTTGCATTCATTACAGGTGGCCGTTACTTGGACAGATGGTATGATCTGCAATGCTTTTTACACAATTTAACATTCATTTAGGTTTTTAAATGACTGCTTTAAATGTTTAAGGTTTGGTGAAATTACATATGAAACAGTCCTTTTAAAGTCACACTTTTAAAATGTGTCCATGATTTCCCTTAAAGAGAACAATGGCCATCAACATTTTTCCAACAAATCAGCACCGGTCCAATCCCTCCCACCTCAAAGACACCAATAAGGATAGATGGTAAATCTTGCATGTTTTGAAAAACTAAAATGTAAACCCCTAAAACAATCCTTTCATAAAAATGAAACCTCTTGCAACATCATGATGAAGACAAAGATAAGAAAAAACTTTGACTCCAGAGCCTTTGCCAACCTGGCCACAGCTTACCAGATCTTACAATGTATTTCACAGCATATTGTTTGGATTGGTGCCAATATGATGAATCATTGCATAATCTTAGAGCTTTACTTTCATTTAATTAAATACATCTAAATTGTTTTAAAGAGATTTTATATCATAGTGTACACTTCAACTTCTTTTGCATATTACCACATCTGTTTAAAGTACCAGTGGCAGTACTATACCAGCTTTAAGCCTTTTTTGAGAGAATTGAGACTCATTGACACGCACACGCGGTCATGGCATCACAACATATTTTGTTAGATGTGAAACTATCATGCCAGCTCGACTTGCTACATATGAATTTGTGCTTCCTCAATGAACGTTACTATCCTATGGTTTAAAAGTATTATTTGTTTAAATAAACTTTCAACTAATGTTTTGGGAAACAATTTGTGCATTGTGATGTGTTGGAGATTTGATCTGATATTTTAGGAAAATCACAAATTGCTTTTAGCAATTGACAATTGTTGAATATCCCACAATTGCTTAAAGTAGGCCTAATTTCTGATTTTCCTGGTCGGGGGAGAGTAAAGTTGGTTTTAAGTAGACGGGTCAAGACTGATGAAACAGGGAACTGAAAGACATCACATCCTACAATTCCAAGCATTGAAGGGTTTTTTCGTTCATGGGCTCCCCCTACAGAGTATTTGTGTTTTACACAACTGTCAAATACCACTAATGGTTTGCACCCTTTTCCATGGACACTAGGCCACATGTGGATTTGTTTACAAACGGACGAAGATAATCAACTCACAACGTATTAGTCTATTATAATAGTTCAGACAATTGCGTAAAGTAGCCTATTATGCGATTCTTTGGTCGGAGGACCGTGCCGTTGTAAGGCTGGTGCAGTAGACGGGGTAGGCTAGGGATGGGAATGCGCATAATTGTCCCTTAGTTTGTTTACCCTACGTTTGTTTACAGTCAAAATTACTTAGAAGCTATTTTCCAGTAAAAACGTGCACAAGATGTAATGCCTTAACCAAAGCCTTTACCATTTAGAACTCAAACTTTTCTCATTTTATACTCCCAGCGCAGAGGGGGCAGCATCACTAAGTAATACTGTTGTCACGGCCTCCTAAGGTCCTTTACGTAGAAACAATTGAAGGTGGAAGAAGAAGAGAAAGTCGGGCTATCCATTTGGCCGATCGTGCTGTCGGGGAGTCAGCGGGAGGTGGTCTGGAACGTTATTTGACGGACCGGCGCGCCTTGATAAAAAAATAAATACTGGGGACGTGTTCGCAGGTTTACGCTTGTTTTTTGTAGTCATAAGAAACCGAAATGGGGATCCGAAAGAAGACTAATAAGAACCCTCCGGTTCTCAGCCATGAATTTGTCATCCAGAACCATGCAGACATTGTTTCCTGTGTTGCTATGGTGTTCCTTCTTGGGCTTATGTTTGAGGTAAGTTTGAACTTCTCGTCAAGCACCATGCTTGGTCAATGCCAAATAGAATTCTTCTAGATGTGTAGCCTGCCATTGGAGGGGAGAATGCGTATCCTGCCGTCCACAAACGTCGATTCGTTTGAAAAATGAAAGCGCCAGTTTCCTCTCATCCCAGATGGCACAGTTTAAAATTAGTCAAATGTGTTATTTGGGTCTAACTTTGGGTCTAACCAATCTCAGTAGAACTCACGATTTTTTGTCGTCTAACTTATTCTCGTATTTGCTGTCTAGTCTGACGTGCTTTACGCTGATTTCCAGGCTTTGTTAGCTTGTTAACTTGTTGGCAATCTATGCCAGTAAAAAAGAAACCGAATACATTGGTTATTTGTCCGTTATTTGAAATGATTGTTAGTTGCAACTGAATCACATAATACGTTTTTATGTGAAGCGTAAACTGTTTTGATTGTAGCCTAACGTTACCATATTGTGCAACACACTTCGGCATGGTTACTTTTACGCGCAGATCAAGTGTTACGTGGCAATCACTGAGCGATTGAGAGCGCTGTCATCGTACAGGCATCACGTTTACACTACAACCACTACTTCCGAACACGTTTACAATTATTTTGACAACAGAGGAAACTTGAGTTCAACATTTAACGGAAAAATATGCTCTTCGGTCTTTTGTTATAAAACATTTATTTTTTTTACATTTGAGTTTTGTAGCATCCTCGATTAAAAAAAACTGCGCGGCCGTTGCTTCAGTAATGCATCCTGGGAGTTGATGTTTTTTCATGAAGCTGAGGTGTCACTATTTTTCGGCTACTCATCTGCGGGATTTTGCAATTGTGGCGGTATTTGATCAGTATTTAGTTGTGAAGGTTTGCTAACATTTTTGTAGTCTGGATGTTGTGCTTGTTTATTATTAACCATCAGCATAAAGCACTCCAACCCTCTTTCACTTTCATTGCAGGTCACATCAAAGGTCGCAGTTTTGTTCATAACTGTACAGTACAACGTAACCATCTCATCCAACGGTAAGATTGTTGCTGATGGCATAGAACTTTGGTCTTTTAAAGTTGTATTTTGCAAATTGATACCCCTAACCAGATATCTGGAGGTAGTATAAAAGTGGAAGAAGTTGGTTTAATTTACACTCTGGCTTCTATTTTATCATAAACAATTCTTCATATGAAGCCAAAGTATAATAATAATATTTATAAAGTAAGATCCTTTGCAATGGCCCTGTGGCACATTGCAAATTAAATCTCTCCTTCAAGTGCCCCCATGCTTTGCTGTAGAAAAACATCCTCAAAACATAGACTCCGCTGCTCACTTGACACTGTGTGTTTAAGTGAAGTAAGTAGCAAGGCCACGTCAGCCCCAGTAGGGGTCAGACAGGGATACTGTAGCTGCCAACAATCTAAGGTTAAAGCACTTTTTTTTCCACTGCATGCAACATTTTCATGTGTAGTCACATCCTCTTGACTTGCAAATGAGGTCACTGGTCAGCGAATAGCCTAGTTACAATGGTCTGATGTTCTTGACATGTTCTCATAGCCACAAGATTCTTTATGTTAATCGACCTGGTATATATTTTGTTGAAGTTGCCAAATACAGATCTTTTGACATTTCTATTTACGACCCTTTGACTGGAGAAGTGCTTTCACTCCAGATGCCTGGAAGTATGAAAATTATGCATGCCAGCTGTTCATTTGTTTCTGAGCTAGTTGATCACGGAAGTCCGTTATCATAAGTCCATCTAGCCTGTTGACTCATGTTTGTTTCAATATTTCGTTTGAGTGAACTCATCTTCTAGACTGACCATGTGTGAGCCACATTGTTATCTCTGAGACTGCGTTGTTTGACAGTGTTGTATGGTTCGGTAGCACAACCAGTAGAGCAAGGTGCTAAGAGCTGGAGCTAAAAGATGAGATGCTAATGTCTGTGGTCTCCCATTTGGCAGAGGGACCTGAGGAGACGTCCGTGAACTACTTTCAGCATGGCCTTAAGGACCTGGCCACCGTCTTCTTCTACATGCTGGTGGCTATCATCATGCATGCCATTATCCAGGAGTACGTGCTCGACGTGAGTGTCACGGGAACGGTGTGGTCGGCACACGCAGACTGACATTCACTGGCTCCTGCCTTGGCTCCTACACTTGCCTTATGTCTGCCTATCTTTCCTCCCTCCTTCCTTTCTCTCTCCACACACACACACACACACACACACACACACACACACACACACACACACACACACACACACACACACAGACATCAGTCTCTGCATTCAATCTTAGTCTCTAGCTCTCGTTCTCTCTTTCTTACACACACACACACACACAGATACATGGATGCGTGTAGCAAGCCACCTAACCAACTTCTCCTCACTTGTGCACTTCTGCAGAAGATCAACCGGAAGATGCACTTCTCCAAAACCAAGCACAGCAAATTCAATGAGTCCGGTCAGCTGAGTGCCTTCTACCTGTTCTCGTGCGGATGGGGAGCCAGCATCATCCTCGCAGTGAGTGCTGAGCAGGCAGGAAACAGTCCTGTGCTATAATCCCTCTTACATACAGTTAGAGATTTTTTGTGTGTGTAGCTCCAATTATATTGCTTTTCTTTCAGGTATGTCTAGGGATTTAGCTTGTACCATGTTATTTGAACAGGCCTTAATGGCCTCATTTGAAAGGTGTTCTAACATTTCAGAATAGTCCCTTTTGCCTGTCTGAAACCTTAGCATAAACAACTCTGAAGTCTGGATGCAAAGTACGCGGTCCTGCATTAAGGATATTTACATACTGTACAGTCAACAACACATATTTACATACAGTGAACAGTTACAACACAGTTACTCCCGTTTTGAACTCCTCCCTGACACCATTAAACTGCCTGTTTGTTGTCCGTGTAGGAGAACCTGCTATCCAATCCTGTGAGCCTGTGGGAAGAATACCCCCATGCCCTGATGCCGTAAGTACACGTTTGGCTGATGGGAACACACCGCCGCGTTGAGAAGATAAACGTGCCCATTGAGACTTAGGAGGGTGTCTGCTCGATTAATGGGAGCAGTGAGATGGACTTCCTGGGTGTGTCTGTCTGTCTGTTTTAATGGGCGAGAGGGAGCTTTAAGTTGCTCTCCTCCCCCTGTGTGTCGGTGTGTGTTTGTGTGTGTTTGTGTTTGTTTGTGTGTGAGTGGGGGCTTCAGTTTATTTAGCTTGCCTAATGACCATTGTAATGCTTCGCTCCATGACGAGTCATTAGTCAGGGGTTTATTTGAAAGCTGATATGCTCAGGCGTCCAGCGTGAAACGAGAGTGGATTGTTCAGACACAGTCTTCTGATTGGATTAGCAAACATTAGCCCCCTGCCTGTCTTTTACGATGCAGGGTGATCTATGAAAAGTGTTGCCAACTAATGTCATTAGCATTGATGAGAGATCCGTCCGGTGTTGCCGAAGCGCTAAATGTCTCGCCTCTTCCACGGCAGGTTCCAAATGAAGTTCTTCTACATCTGTCAACTGGGCTATTGGTTACATGCTCTTCCTGAACTCTACTTCCAGAAGATCAAGAAAGTGAGTTTAAGTCAACACAAGTGTCCAGAATAACCTGACTGGGATGTCCTGGCCAACAAGAAGGAGGCCTGAGTGACTTCCTGTAATTGTGTGGTGACCTCCTTGGCTGAATGCAGCTCTCTGAGGAGTGCTGGCATTAATGTCCCCAATTTTCTGCTTTCGCTCTCTCTATCTGTCTATCAATCTATCTGTCTGTCTCTCTCCCTCTCTCCCTCATTCCTAGGAGGATATTCCCCGTCAGCTGGTGTACATTAGTCTGTATCTTGTGCACATCGCAGGAGCATACATTTTAAAGTAATCATTATTTATTTTCTTGATATTGAAGTATATCTGCACTGAAGTATATATTGTACTGTACTGTATTTGAGAACAACAGAATCAAAGCAAAATTATTTATTATTAATGCATTAATTTACCAAACCGAACAGTATCTCATATCCTCGCGTAGACTATTTATACTTGAGCGGAATATACATAGCTCTCAAACTTCTATCATACTCTGGTAGCTTTCCTTTTGAAATTCAGTCGTTCTTGTTGCTTGTTGCTTGTTGAATTGTGGACCAGAACTTACTTTGGCATGGCATTTTGATATTACATTTTAGACACTTTGATTCAAAGCGATCAACACTAGTGTGCATATTCTTTTATTACCACGAGTACTATGTCTGGATGCTAGGTTAGCACTTCCCAAAGCAATTGAGCGGTCGATGCATTAGGCTCTGTGATGACTGAGGTTTGTCTTTCAGTCTGAACCGCCTGGGCTTGGTCCTGTTTGTGCTGCACTACTTTGTGGAGTTCCTCTTCCACGTGGCCCGTCTGGTGTACTTCAGCAATGAAGAGAGACAGACCGGGTGAGTTTGGCCTGACCTCTCCAAATGTCCAAGAGATGACTTTTTTATTAGCTAGTCCTGTGAAACTAAGTAACCATTTTAACTGGTGTATTGTTGTTGTTTTGAAATGTTGAAATGATTTCTGGTTTGGGGATGTTCAATTATGCTGTTGTGAAATGAATTTTAATATGTAAGCACTAGATTTCTTTATCACCCCTTGAGGTGATAGGAAGAAAAAAACATCCAATCTCACTAACTGTGTGTGTTGTGTGTGTTTGTGTGTGTGTGTGTGTGTGTGTGCGCGCGCACGTGTGTTTTAGGTTCACATTATGGGCTATCCTCTTCGTCCTTGCCCGCCTGCTGACCTTGTCTCTGTCAGTTCTCACTGTGGGCTTTGGCCTCGCTGGCGCTGAACAGCAAGGCCTGGATCTGGCCACAGGAAACTTCAATGTCCTTTTTGTCCGGTAAGATTTGTCCTTTGACAAACAAATAGAATAACTAAAATGACAAGAAACAAATAACTAGATTGTTACCTAGATAAAAGTAATCTCTGCAATTTTTGCAACCTTATTGACAAGGTAAAACAAGTAGGCTATCTTAAGAGTGCTAACTCTAAAATTGGCCTACAAACTGAGGAATCATAATCAAACACTAGCACGCTTAAACTGATTACATTTATTACATCCACACTCATATTTGACCTGTTTGAGCCTACCAAATTATATTGCACTCTTTTTACCTCTGCTCTTTGAGTTTGTCATCTTAAGCTAAGCACTTTATATTTTACTTAATCTTTAGTCTTAACTTTTTATTCACTGCAACTTTTGTCCAAACATAAATGATATCGCAGCCAATTGAGAGGAGCTAAGCACTCAGTAAAATTGAGCTTGAACTCTAGTGGACTCAGGCAAGATGGTGGGCCTTTAACGCTTGTGACTGACACGACTGTGTGTGTGTGCGTGCGTGTGTTTTTGTGCAGGGTCACGGTGTTGGCAGCCATCTGCAGCACTCAGGCCTTCATGATGTGGAAGTTCATCAACTTCCAGCTGCGCAGGTGGCGGGAGCAGGCCCAGCTGCAGCTGAGCCTGAAGAAGAAACAGGCCCCGTCCAAAAGCAAGTCCAAGAACAAAGGTGGGTCTGGTCACCATCAGATAATGGGCAACTAGAAACAGATGTTGGCTAACATTTAGGGCGGCTAAAATTAGCACTGGCCGTCGTCGTCATAGCAGCAGGTATTGCTTTTAGTTTTGAAATGGAGGGAAATTACACATAAATGCTGACAATTTAAGGTGCAACCTGTGGTAGGACTGTTTTAACACCGTAGCCTTCATGTTAATTGAAGATAGAAAGAGCTGCTTTTCAATTGGTTGTGAAGTTAACTCTCTGTGTTTTCTACTCGAAATGAGTGGAAATTGATTAAAGAACGACTTTTGAAAACAGCTGGCAAACACATATTCCTGAGAGAAAGGAATTTTGGTGCTTGGAGTGTCTTTTGTTTTATTCATTTCAATTCCAGTGGGCAATTCCTTCCTTGCCCAATTTATTTTATTTTTTCATTTATCACTTTACTTACCACTTCCTAAGAATGTGTGTGATTTAGGCAGCTGCTTTCATTTGGATTTGTAAAGAAAATATGCATTTGGATTCAAGAAGTTTTATTTGTCACATACTAGAGATACTGTTGTAAAACAGGTAGTGACACACGTAGTGAAATGGCATTTGTTGCTCAACGTCTCCCTGTGCAGTGGTGTGTTGTCCTGATGGATCACTAACTATTTAAAAAGATAAGTGTCAACAGCATGTCAAGTCCATGTAGAGTAGTTTAAAAAGTTTTGTGTGTTTAGGATCCGGGAACCCTGAGGATAGAGACTTCTCCTCAGCCTTTCTGTTTTAACCGTGTGGCTACAGAGGCGCGTGACAGATCTCAGCAGTCTGCATACAGTAGTCCCTGGGACACACTGCACACGCTAGGTGTGCAGGATGGCTGCATCGCAGGACTGCTGCGGCTTGGTTAAATGTGTGTGAGTGTGTCCACACCAGCACCGCTACTACAAATCTTTCTACGTCGAACTTGAACCACTCACTCATTCACACACGCAAAGAATAGACTCCACGTGGAATCTCTTGAGGAGTCGTGGTAACCGAGCCGCTTTAACTGTGTCTTATTATTACGTGAGTCACACCAGCAATGTGCCTGCTCTAACCTGCTAACATTGGCGCCAACAAGTAACACGGCCACTAAATACACAAAACGCACCTAGAGAGGTCCTCCAGGGCTAAGAATGTTAACCTTTATCTCATGTCACCACACAATGCTCAGAGGGTCTCTCAACTGCACAAGACTAGACAATTTGCAATGTACTGGACAAGTTGGAAAAAGTGTCATGTCTGTAGTATACAGTTTGTAGGCTGACAAACTTTCTGACTACAAAATACATCTGAAAATAGTTCAGTAATCATTTCACCATATGTACAGCGAGCAAATTCCAACTTTTTGAAGTGTGTGTGTGTGTGTGTGTGTTTTGTGGGTATGACACATACTGTATTTACAGTAAATAATGTTCTCTATTCTCCTGTAGCTAATGGAGTTAATGGATCTGTCAGTGCCAATGGAGCCGATTCACCAAGAGCACGGAAAGAAAAGTCCTCGTAAGCGGCGTGGCCCTCCGTGATGCCATCTTGCCAGTGCCCTGACTGGAGTCAGTCCACTCATTCCTACTCCCGTCAAGCCCCCCCAGCTCCAGGCTATTCCCCTTGACCAATCTCCAAAGGGTCCAATGCATTCTGCTTTTTGTGCTGGTATCCATTTTACAACCTTCTCCCCAGTATGCCACACACGACCCAGCTGTGCCAATAGTAAAAAAAGAAAAAGAAAGAAAAAGAAAAAAAAAAACTATGAGGAAAAAGGAGTTTTAAAAAGTGCCTAACTAGACCAACACCTGCCGTTCATTTTTCCATTATAGTATTTTCAATAATCTGCTTTGGATCCAAATACTGTATTTCATGCTTTCCCCTTTAAACTTTATTTATCATGTCTTATTTCGCAGCTTCCCTGTCAAGGCTTTAACACTCTTATGGTGTGGATTTGCATTTAAATATTCCTCTCTTGCATTGAATGACTGAAAGCAAAACAGTTTGTCTTGTGAGGCAGTGAGACTGAACGTCTGTGTGCAACCAATGATTCCCCAATATTCAACCACAACTAAAGCCATTTAAGTGTCTATAGTGGGGGTGGTGCATCATTATCATAATAATTATGATTAGGGACTATTATTGATTTGGGACACACAATGAGATTAACATCTTGAATTCCATGTAGTTCCATCTCTGTAGGTAAACTACAGACCAAACATCCAGTGTTTTACCTTATTTAGTGGCCATCATGTGTACTTATTGAAGGCATTCTTGATGTCCTCATACTTGTGTCTATGAGAGAATATAATATTTAACTGTTGTGGCCATTTTAAAGACCGAGGCCAAACATGGCTGGATAGGGGACTGTGTATGTTTGTATTTCTCAGTTTCAAATGACAAGAAGAATATATTTTGTTGTAAAAACAATATATTGTTTATAAATCTAGTGTGCTTACTGTGTTATTTTTATATGTTGATCATCATTTTATATTTCTAAATGAGTAAGATTATGAATGCATTCCTCTCATGAAAACAATATCACTGGAGGTCATTTCTCAGATATATTGCCAACATATTATGTTGTAAACGAATTAATTTTGTTATTGTATCTATATCAATAGGCTGCAGTAGCCTACTTTCTCAGAGCTGTATGATAGAACACATCAGAAGCGTATGCATGCATTATAGGCTATATCTCCATATCCTACATTCCAGTGCTGAATACTGTTATCCAGTAGCCTACAAGTTATTCAGGAAATATTTGTGTTAAATAATCACAGAAATGGCCGTCAATTTCTTCATCTGACATCATATATAACTTAGGAAATGATTCAAGCGTGTTGGTCTAGCCAGAGAACCCAGTTGAACCCATCTGCCAAATTGGTCCGGGTTCAAGAGTTTAAATCGTGTCCTGACGATTTTAGCTGACTACAATATTTTCTTTAACCAAGCGATGGCGCCATGGATTAGGCTACTGTAACTAGTGTTATCCATCATGTCACAGTTCTAGCCTAGTGCGTTAACATATCATGTGCCAGGATAGTTACAAATACATCTAGATCTCTACATTTGATATCATCACAATAATAATGCCCATGGAGCGTCACTGGTAAGGTGATTTTAATAATTTATTTGCATCTAGCGTTGAAAGTCGCCAATAGTTCTGCCGTTTCTTGATGTCTTTATATGTATCCCCATAACTTCACTTAGGGGCAGTAGGCTGCTGTAACCCCCCATCTTGTAATACGTGGGAAAAGTAGCCTAAGCAATCACATTATTCGGTGTGGCCTAAACTAAACATCTGATCGGTGCTTTTGTTACGCATGGATTGCTATAGGCTACAAAGTCTTCGATCAATATAGCCTTAGCTAACCGACGTCGCTGCGCCGGGAGATGTGGTCAGCATTTACAGGTCCTTTACGAATTATACAATCTCGAGTGCCTGGAAGTCGGAAATTGGTGCCTATCTGTCGCTGAGCAAATAGACTGTATAATCGGCTATTGGTTATGCATACAGTAGCCTAAATCACTGCTCCGAAATTGAGGTGAGTGCGCATTTTGCTTCCGTAAATCTGTTCAAGAGCATTGGTTAGATTTCATGGATTCTCTCAGTTACACAAACACTTGTTATTGTTAATGTAGGTTATTTCTTCGATTATCACAAAAGGTCAACAAACGTGTTAATGTTGGAAAATTCGAAGGATATAGATCCACTTCAAAACATGGTGGTCACCGCCTGATCTGACGAATGTAACTACGCGCACAGACACGACCAGGACTTCGATGACAACTATAAAACGAAGCAATCTGTTCTTCGGGTTGTTGGTTATAATGTTGAATAGAGTGGCCTTTACATGAAGGCAGAATGCAATTCCTTCACATATGGACTCAGAGTCGTACATGGGCTCTGCTACGAGCACTGATACGAAAACAGAGTGACCTACTTAGTGAGAGCTGTAACATTGTTGGTTCAGTGATAGGTGATCCGTCTTCGTCTTCCATGGAAGTCTTTTTTTTCAAGCGGTGTAGTTATGGGATTAGTTGAGGCCTGAAGTAGCATCAAACTTTCCTTTGTCAACCAATAGAGTTTTTATTTAAAACATTTGTACTTAGCATATTAAACATAACCTCTTTGGCTAAGCTCTTGCACCACGTCTAGCCTAGTTTTGTCCCACCTAATTTGCTTACAGTTGCTGTGCAATCATCCTGTTGTAGGCCTACAGCTTCTGAAGATTTGCTTTTCATGTTGTTAGATATAATTTAGGACAATTCCATAGGCCTCTTACATCAGGAACTTGCATAAACATCGTTGCCCCTGTCTCAAAACATCTAGGTAGCCTAATTCATATCCAGTCGTCTGAGCCTAATTGATTTGCCTCAAGCCAAATCTCATATTGGAGTCACATTAAGGCTAATAGTTCAGATAGGCCGAGTCTTATCTCCTCTTAGGACAACCATGGTGAGT
Source organism: Sardina pilchardus (assembly GCF_963854185.1). Lineage (NCBI taxonomy): Eukaryota > Metazoa > Chordata > Actinopteri > Clupeiformes > Clupeidae > Sardina > Sardina pilchardus. The sequence goes on from NC_085012.1 coordinate 23,501,558, forward strand.
TTTTTAGATTATCCGACTAGCATTTAGTTTTTTTTTTGCCCTGCTCCAACAATAGGCTTGGTGAAAAGATTATACTTTATTTTGTCTTATATCCAAGGTCTTTCCTGAAATTGTTTTCCCAATAAGGCAGGCCTACTGACACGCATGTTGTACAATCTGCATAACACAGCATAACGGGGTAGTAGCATGTGGTTCAAGGGTCTCTTGGTGCACTGCATGATATTATGAGTAGGCTGCATTATCTCGTATCTTTATTAAGTAAAATACACGTCCTTCTTATTTAGGATATCTTTCCTCTTGTCCCTCCTCGGCACTGTCACTCACACACACACACACACACACACACACACACACACACACACACACACACACACACACACACACACACACACACACACAGTCACACACAACTTTCATGGAATAGGCTTCAAAATGTTGTCTCGTGTGTCATGTTGCATTCTAAAAATCAAATACAGACTATTACCCTATCCCAGTATTAATACAGTATCCATAGATGCACGTCATGCCCTGGTGATGCTTGCTGTATCATCAATTTACCGGCTTGCTGGCTGCAAGGTTGCTATGTAGCCTAGACTATAGTACATGAGTAGATATGCTGGTGCCCGTGGTGGTGAGTGGGGGAGGATTGCTGGCGAGATAAACAAGCAGCCAGCCATCGCATAAGGCAGCAGGAACATGGCGGCGGCACAGTTAGCTATAATGCTGTTTCACCAATCCGAAGGTCAGAGCCGGACATAACGTACAGGATTTAAAAGGAACCAAACTACTGTAAGTTCAAGACAGTTAGTCCCGTTACTACTTTATATACAGATCATTATCTCATTTGTAATCGCGATGCAGTTTTTTTCATGATCTGTGAAGCTTCCAATCTCGGTTCAGTGGCGGCAGTATCGCCTCTGTAGCTAGCAAAACCAGCTATGCTTGCTATTTTACCTCCGACTTTAGTGAGTTGATGACTTGTGTTTTGAAAGCTCATTTGCTTTGGGATTTGCAATATGTTGTTTTAACACGTAATTATGTGGCATGCGTTGTGGTTGGTCGAGGAAAACTGTTTAGTACTCTCTGTTCGGTACTTGTTCTTCGAATGTGAGTGGCATGGAACATTGAAGTTCAGCTCCTATTTGGTCTGTTAGCTTAGCTTTGCGAGCGACCATTTGACTGAGCTCGGTGGAGGCATTTTAACTGAGATCAATGGTGATTCGGCAGCGTGAAAATGTAGCGAGTGAAGTTTACAATGTATGCGCGATTCGAATACACAACATGGGTAATGCAGGTCACAATAACGATTGTAACAGTGTAGCTTCGTGTGTTTTCGTCATTGTTGCCTCTTTACTGAAAGCGAGCAACTTTTGTTTAGACAAGTCACAGTGCATTGCTCCCTTTATCGGCGAGATAAGTGAGTCAGCTTTTTACGCACTTCTCTGGCTGCATCTAACAAGGTTGCACATAACGGAAAGGGTTTTCTGTGTTCTTTTTAATTAAAGAATATACCATTCATCTAAAAACACAACTCATTAACCTAGTCCTCGTGATAGTTTCAACCTGCAAGTTAGCCTGCCCAAGCAGTTCAGGCAGTCCTGTTGCTTTGCTTTTTTTTCTTTTCTTTTTTTTACTTGAAATTCGTTTGACAGGAAGAGGTAGTGCTTGATGGACGGATTTACTACCCAGTCTCACAACTAGAAGTGCTGTGACGTCCTCGTGTTGTTCGTCCCGCATTATTATGGATTTAGTCAACGTGTTTATGAACATGTTGCAATTGTGTGGGAGGACCGTGGTTTACGCCATTTAATAGCACATGAATTGGTTTATTAGTAGAGTTGCTGAAAGTAGCAGTCGCCTTAGCTAAGTAATCTTCAATTTATCAGTGGCGTAATCGTTAACCATATTGTGGGTCTTTAGAAAAATATTTTTGTCGTCTTGTTTGACTAGTTTTTTTTTATTCAACATTTGATTCTCCTGTTGGCGTAGGCCAGGTTTTATAGCCTATTATTTCATAACGCTATGCATGATGCTATTTTGTGTGTGTGGCCAGTTCTTGCTGATGAGCCAGTTATTATGTGTTAAATTGATAGAGAAATCATTGTTAATAGCTTTATTAGACTATTAGACTAAAACTATTGAGACTAGAACCAAAAAGGCAAATCTGGTGTCAGCAATTTGCAACGGTCACCGTGGCCATTTATTTTGAGAGAAATTAACTTTGTGACTTGAGCTACTTGTGTGTCCTGTCTAAGAATTGGCTCACCCTGGGCGCCTAGAGCGCAGACAAGATATGCCTGGTTCTCCGCTCCCATTTCCATCAACAGAGCAACATGTTTGCACACTGGAATTCAGCTTGTTAGACCAGTAGCTGTGCTTTGCACGAGTTCTTTGTCTTGCCATTCTCTTACATCAGGCTGACACATTCCACAGGGTTTGATGTGTGTCATACAGTCAGACTAACTCAAGGCCCTTTGATAGGGCTATATTGTTGTGTGGTGTGTTCAGAGGTTGAACAAAGGGATTGTATCACTGCATAAGCTGTATGTTGTACATTAAAAGAGGATATTTTAACTTTAAAGGAAATTAAGGGAGTATGTGATGCACCGATATATCAGCCTAACATCTGTATCAGCCTTATTGACTCCTATTGACTATCGTCAAGTAATGATATCTACTTGTGACAGTGGCTGATGTTTATCTGTTATTCTGCACTTTTGTGCACATTCAGAGGTAGTGCTATGAGGGGCTGTGCGACTAATAAATATGGAATGATACATATGAATATTTTTTCCATTATTTCCCACCTCTAAAGCTTATATTTAACAACAACAACAATAAAGAAATTAAACAAATGAGCAAATGTCGGCAGCGGTTATCAGCCAAATTGTTATTTTAAACAGTGGTATCAGTATTGGATCAGAATTTCACAATCAATGCATCCCTACTAAAATGTGTGTTCCCACCATGCACACTTATTTCCTGTATATACACCCTCTGCATGTGTTTGTCCTGGATGCAGAATACAGAGTAGTGGCTCAGAGACCATGAAAAAAAAGATGACAGAGGAGCAATCAATAGCAAACATAGATCAATAGAATGTGTTGAAAGTGGAACATCTGTTTAACATACGATGGACGGAGAATGCATGAAATCTGTCCCCTTTCATAAACTTCACCTCTTGTTCAACCAATTTGTTCAGGCGGTATAAGCCTGTGTGTGTTCTTTTGAAGAGCAATTAACCAGACTGCCTTTGTCGTTGCAAATAAGGTCCGGCCCTTTTGAAGTGAAAAAGGTTAGCAGTAATTTAGTGTGTCTTCTATGACGTCGCTCCCATTGGTTAATGCACTGACTAGCGTTTCTATTTTGAGAGGGCCAGCAGTGAATGGCCTTGATTTTCAACAAAAATGTTCTTGGTTTACAGGGCCTAAGGCTCTTATTTGTCTGCGTATTGTGACGCGGAGAACGGGGCTGAATTAAGTTGCATTACCACAGAGCTTGCTGCGCGGTTTTTGTAACGTGGAACCCAGTGTTGAACTTTGGGTTCCCTGAGGATTTGGGCCGAGATTGGCTAGATCAAGACATGACTGAACCTTTTTAGTCGAGTCTTATTATGCAAATGAAGGGGGCTAAGGGGGGGGGGGCTTTTGCTGTGTGCATTACTGACTAGAGAAGTACTGAGGCTTGTTTCATGGGGTGACCTGTGCATTTTTGTAGAGCGGGTGGGTTAATTGTATAATGTTACAGTAGGCCATTTGGGTACTGTGGAGAAGAGCTGTGATTCATTTGATATCCTCTCTGTCTAGTTGGCTTTCCCGTCATTTCTGGCCCTGTTTGCTTATTTGTGTGTGTAATGTAACATTATTAAAACATTCCTGAAATATGGAAATTCCAATCTTATGGGATTCCTGAGAAAGGCTCTTGGCTTGAATTTCTTGAAGTTTGTATATAGGCATCTGTGTGCAGCACATTGCTATGTGCATCAGGCAGCCCTGTTTACATTTGCAATCATTCATTTAGCAGGCACTTTCATCCAAAGCGGCTTAGAAAAATGAGGAATAAGATTCAAGCTACACTGCGGAAGAGACCTTCGTTAACGGTTAATACTACATCAATAAATACTTCTACCAGAAGATGAGGGTGGAGAAGTTAAAGTACTAGTCAAAATATAGTCGAAAGAGACGGTCGTAGAAGAAGGAAGAGAGGAAAAGTGCATGTTGCTTGTGTAGTAGGGCTGCTAGACAGCCTTTAGTTGCTTTCAAATGACATTCTTCATGCCTGCACATAGAATGAAGAGAGCTTGGTGTGATTTGCTGTCACATTGAGATGTCATTTATGCCATGGGTTGAAGCGTGTGCGTCTGTCTGTGTGTGTGTATGTAAGTGTGTATATGTGTAACCAGTATGCACACACGGTACCGGTCATTGTGGACCAGCGGCTGGTCTGCGAGGCTTAGCACTGTCCGCGCGTGGCTGTCTAAATATGGCAAATCCTCCAGTGGTGTTCCTGGTCACATGATCAAGCCCTTGCCAAAGAGGAGCGGCGAGGGGAAAGTTCATGTGCGTGGCGCAGGGCGATGCTTGGCTGAGTAGCGTTAGACTGCAGCTAACCAGCCTTATCATGACCCAATTAATTCATCTGTCAATTATTTTCTCCAATCGATTAGATGATTGGTCTACAACTTTGAAAAGGGTGAAAACCCAAGATGATGTCCTCAAAGGCCTTCTTTTGTCCACATCCAAAAGATATTCTGTTTGCCATCATGGGCGTGTACCAGTAAATATTAGAGTAGGCTGATAAGAAGCTGGACCCCCTGAAAAATAACTGAAACTGATTCAAGTTTCAGTTTTTTACTCAAAATCACTGTGCACTGTTGGTACATGCATGTACATGGGGGGGGGGGCTCACGGACATACCCCCAGAGTGTTGTCCTGTAGCTGCCTGTCTGCGTTAGCTTCTGGCTGTAGCAATTTGAGCTAGGTAACCCCCCCCCCACCACCACCACCAACAGTACTCGGTGACCTCGAGAAACAAAATTTCGCTGCATTTCTCCTTTTAAGTGATCACCGAAATAGTTGCCAATTAGTAGTAGGCTAGGCGATTAATCGATTAATTGTTGCAGCCTCAGCCCTTAACTCTATTGCTTGCCACTACTCTACTCTGCACTGTGCTGTGTGTGGCGAAGCCAGGCTTCGACTTCATCTGGGAGCCTGGTGTTGACCTTTGCCTCCTCTACTGATTGAGAGATTTCATCACCACCCCCTGACATTTTTAATGTTTGAACTTTGCTCTCTTTACTTTGCAGCCTGTAAAATAAACTTTTTTTTCTGTCAGTCTGCCCAATATTAAATCTTTTCAGTTAGGCCCATATGTCTTTTCCCCCATTTTTCCAAGTAAGGTTTGGAGAAAGCCCTGTAGGAATAGACACTGTGGGAGCAATATGGTTTAGGCACCCAGTTGTGCAAACTGTGGCCTTCATTAGCAGGGGAACGTGAAGGCCATTATTTCCCGCAGCGGCTCAGAAGGTGCAGGGACCAAATTCAGGTAGCCTGCCTTCCTGCCTGCCTGAAATCTGTTTCACATCTGCCGTGGAACATAATATTCCTAGCGCCCCATAGCATGATCCATTTCCCGTGTAGTCCAATAAATGTGGGTCCTCTTAAACAACTGCTTCCTCCGTTTCCATGTAACACTGCCACCGAGCCGTGGCACCCCCTCTCTGCCAGGGCCAGCTCCTTGTGTTGGGAGCGCTCTAACCAAATTGAGGAGAGTAATTAGTGGAAAGCTGGGAAATGATGAGCCTCTTGTCCACATTGATTAGCTCCGTTCTCCCCTGAATGTGAACATGCACAGTCACAGGGAGCTTAATGTGAAGGGGTTTCTCTCTCTCTCTCTCTCGCTCACGCTCTCTCTCTCTCTCTGTCTCTTTTTTTCTTCTCCTCTTTGCTCCCTTCTTCCGTGTTGAGAGCTCAGATTACACATGGACCAAAGGGCATTGAGGGGGGGGGAAAGATTCTGCTTAAATGACATTGCCACTCAACTGCGAACACATCTCAAATGAGTGCTTCAGTTGTACCCCCACCACACACACATTACCTCTGAAGCACTAGGCCTAACTGTTCACTCTTGAAGGTCTTTGTCCAGGCCTGTCAGAATTGCTCAGGTCATGTTGATGTGCTGTTGATGGTAACTTTTGAAAGACAGCCCCCCTTACAAAGGCAACGGTACACTAGCAAGCCTTCATATTTTGGGTCTTTTAAGAAACACCCATAAATGTTCTGACAGTCATCTGTTTGGTTTTATGGAGTCTAAAAAGGATGTCTGCATAAAAACAAACCAACCTGTTTTGTTGGGAGCGATGATGTTTTGGAGTTAATAAAACACGCGTGTAATAAGCTGTGGTAGCAAACTACCCCTCTTCCTTAATTTCTCCCCATCAGTGGTCATAATGGCCTCCAATTACGCGAAATGGGGGGAAAAAAGCAAAGCATTCCCAAGTTTGCGAGTGTGTTGTCACGGCAACAGGGGAGCTTTGACAGGCTTCAGGCAGTAGTGACTGATGAGCTCAACTATAATGGTGGGGTTCATTCCTCTGCTTCCGTTCTCACACACACACACACACACGCTGTTGTCCTTGCACAGCCACTGACCTGCGATCAGAACACCCATCTGTCAGTACTGGAGGAGAGCCTCCTGTCGCCACCTCTGGCTAATGTATGTGTGTGTGCGTGTGTGTGAGGTGGTGGTGGTGTTAAGTGCTCTGTGCTTTCAGTGTGTGTGTGTGTGTGTGTGTGTGTGTGAGAGAGAGAGAGAGAGTGTATGAGTGTTGTATTTCCTGTCCTGGAAGTAAGTTTACATAGACCATAAGACAGTACCCCTTCACTCCCCAACTTCTACATGAACAAGACCAAATAGTGATAATGTAGCCTAGTTTTTCAAAGCTTAAGTTCTTAAATGAAAATCTTTCTCTTTCTTTCCTTCTCTCCCTCCCTCCCTCCTTCCTTCTCTCTCTGTGTGGTCCTCTTTGGCCAGTGGAGGCTATTGACGGGTCTTGGTGCTCTGAGGTCCTTCAGTGCTTTCTGCCCCCCTCCTCTGCTGCAGTTAAGTGCATATTGATTGGCCCGGGCCTGATGATATTACGGTGTAGCCATTGATATTTGCCGAGAAGGTGCCCTTACCTAGCTTGACGTTGCAGGACTGAGACAGCGGAGGTTATTATGTGTGTGTGTGTTCCTCAAAGGCATCGTCACCGCGATCTCCTCTGTGACGTCAGCACTGCTCAGAGAGCTGTGTAAAAAGTCAACTGTCCACATCTTAAAGCAGATGAAAACGGCTGCGGATGAAGATTGTTTTTAAGTGCAGTCCTTCATTCTCATCCCATACTTTGACAAAAAAAAAAGTCAGCGAATTCCATCTCCAAAAAAAAAAACCCTGACGGCTCAGTCAGTCCAGGCCAGTCACACGGTATTTCAGGACCATGGAAAGGAGGGGTGCAGTTTGATTGGCTGAATCACTGCATCTTCATGGGCGATTTGAGAAATTGCGGAGCGACCTGTTCACCTGTTGTGTGATTTCCTCATCCCCTCCCACGTCCCACCCTCCTCCCCCCTCTTGTGCTCAAAGTCCAGCGGGCGGCTCGGCCTGCGAGACCTGTCAACAATTGGTTTGTCGGTGAGTTTCTTCACGTTCCATTCCAAGGCATGGAGGACATGGGCAGAAAAGGAAAAGCTGGGTGACTGGCATTCCTTACGCCGCTGTCTGGTAGCCCTCGAGGGGGGGCCCAGGAGCCTCGCGTGTGCTTGGCAGTGGTCCGAGCTTGTAATCCTTGGCACAGAGCACTGGCACGAGATCAGGAAGCCACTTGGTGGGGGTGTTGGCTGATTCAGAGGTGGGCGCCTTTTTTTTTTGGGGGGGGGGGGGGGGGGGCAGGGAGCAGGGAGCGGGGGGTAGGTTTGGACGAACGCCAAGCCGACAGGAGGAAACAATCATGACCCAGGTTAGCCAGAGGTGGCCGGCGGTTGAACCGGTGTTTGAACTGCCATGGGAAGGAGCGGCTGTTTCTTTCACCTTATAAAAGCTGCAGAAAATGTATGGACCTGGTTCCAGGCCTTCCTGTCCACCTCAAGTAAGAAGGATGGAGAGAGAAAGGGAAAACAGTGGGAACAAAAACGAGAAAAAGAGAGGGAGAGTCCACACTGTGGATAGAGGGCGAACTCCATTTCCCTGTGTGAAGTTCCCCTGGGCCCCAAGCTCCAGACTCCTCTTTCTCTGCGGTGTTCTCCTGTATTTTCACAGGGCTCCTATCGTACCCTTCAGACTGGCGGGACTCTAAAATGCAGTCGCGCCAATCTACTTTCACTAGTCTGCTTTTAGTTTTGCTAAACTGCCGTCTTAGTTTTGCTCTTTATTTGTGTTCTGGCTTTGCAGTGGCACAGAGTAGGCAAAATCGACCCCCTTGTCTCCTGCGTCTGTGTTTTCTCCACTGCTTTCAGCTGTGACAGATGTCTTTAGGGAAGCGGCGTGATTCGCTTTGACAGCCACAGAGCGAGATGACATTTCAGCCGTGGCGGCCCCGTCCTCGCTTTTGACCAGTGCGTCGAGTGGGGCTCTGTGAAGTGAACTCTCGTGTGATTTTTCTGGTGATTTTTTGAAAAGTGTCTTCACGTGTCCTGAATTGAGTGGCAATCGGAGGCTGGTCCCCGGCATCGCCCTGGAAACAGGTTGCTAGCGGACCTCCAGATGGCATTAGCAGAGCGTGGTGGTGGTGGCGGCGGCGGCGGCGGCATCCACTGTTCCACAGAGCCACAGATCCATCATCCATTGGTTGACTCACTGAACTGGGCCACGGATCTAATTGCTCTTTCATGCAGTGTGCGAGTGTGCGTGTGTGTGTGTGTGTGTGTGTAGGGGGTAGGTGCTAGGTGGTGGGCTGGGTGCTGGTGGTGATGGTGATGCAATAGACCTTCCTGTTGATTATCAGCCTTTCCTCTCTTTGTCTTCTCTCTTTTAATTTGTTTGTGTTTCTCTCATTTACTGTCTTTTCCTTCTCAGCACCTTTTTCCTTCTCTTCCTCCTTTCCCCCCCCCCCCTCTCAAACACTCTCTCCTCTCTTTCTTTGCCTCCTAGAACCTTTGTTCTTCTCCAGGCTTCTAGCTCTCTGGGTACGTGTGAGTGGCAGTGGGCAACGCTGTGGCAACGCTGTGACAGCGTGTGGCTGTTAGACGGCTGTTTCCCTGCTGCCTACGCCCGCCCCCCCCCCACACCCCCTTCTTCCCAGGGCTCACTGCATGGTCTACTGGTTGTTATTCTCCCTCGGCGACTTATTTATCCGCCAGCTGATTCATTGCTCTCTCCGACGCAAGGGAAGGGGGGGAAAAATATGGTTGGTTTTTATTAGAAATCCAATGGACTGTGCCCTTGTTAGTAAACTCCTCAATTTATTCAATTGCGTCCTCAAATTAGTGCATCAGAGGACATAAAGGCCCCCGTAATTCTGCCTTCATGCAGGGACTGCGCACAGAGAGAGAGAGAGAGGGAGAGAGAGAGAGAGAGAGAGAGAAAGTGAGGTGCAGAGGGAGAGAGCGAGAGAGAGAGCGAGAGAGATGAGGGAAGAGGAGGGCATGCAAGCGAGCGAGCGAGCAAGCAAGCTCTTGCTGACTACAGACCTGTATGCTAAAGACTGGCGTTGCTAAGCAGCGTGCTTGCTAATTAGCCTGCTCATCTGTCCTCAGAATGCATCGAATCAGCTGCCTCTTTTGGTGCCTGCGCTTAGAGAACACACACACACACACACACACACACACACATATATATTTGCTGCTAGCTGTGGAACATGCTGGCTAGAAAGATGAGGGGTGCACAAAAGCAGCCCTCAGTCTGTTGATGGGTGAGCGGGAATATCCATTTGGGGTTTGAGAAGATGGCACGGTTGCCATGGCACTGCTGGGCAGAAGGTCCATCTTCCAACTGCTGTTCAGGTCAAGCCATTATCTCCATACCAACCTTGTGAGCCAGCCTCCTTAAAGTTTGTGCCACCCAGCCACTCACCCTGTACCCATCTCCACTTACCCATGATGGGTGCCCATACCCATCTTCCATAATGGGGACGGCAGCAGATGTACTGTAGTTTGTTGGGCTTGGTTACAGCACTGGTTTGACTCACTTTGAGCTCCCATTTTCTCCCAGTCGAACCAACCTGCGTCATTCCTGGGAGGCAGGTCTACGTGCTCGGATGTGCGAAGGTCGGCTTTTTGTGGCATCCACTTGGCAGAGGCTGCACAACCAGACCAAATCGTCTGCCTGGCAGTCAGTGTTGCCTAGATGTAAAACACACAGGCTGACACGGGTGAGATTGTCGACGTGCGAGTGTGTCGATATGCTGTTGGCAAAGGAGATTAAACGAGTGTAAACCTTGCCGTCACCTCCATGTGTTCATTAGGTACGAGAGTTTGCAAAGTAGTAGAATCTCCAGTGCAACATACATTTTGCCCTCCTGGCTCTTGTAGGATTTTTGTTTTCTGTCGGCCCTCAAATCTTGCTTGGTGAGCAAAGGTAAACAACTACTTGGCAGTTGTGGTAAAGATTACAGCATCAAACTTGACAATAATAGCATACATTCTGCTCATAGAAAGACTGATGACCCCTTTATTGTCATCATAAAGTGTCATTTGCTGATCAGTGAGGCTAGTTAGTTTGAGTTCATTCACAATGGCTTGGTTTATTCACAATGGTTTATTCACAAAGGCTTGTGGGGCATTAGTGTCTATGCACCAACCAAATGTACCTTAACCTTACTACCCAACTGGGGTTAAAAGCACAGGCCTGTGGGTGTGGGAGAGGTGGGCTAGGGTCTCCCCACCCTGCCTGACCCCTTGTCCATGCATGCTGGACCCTGGGTACAGGGGAAAGTGTAAACAAGGTCAGAGAGAACCAGAATGGGGGGGTGGGGTGGGGGGGGGGGTGAGGGTGAGGGTAGAGCTAGAATGAGAGGGTGAACAATAGCACAACACAACAGGAGGAGACCAAACGAAACGATCCAGAGTGGATTGTGAGGGAATGAGAGAGAGAGAGAGAAATGGAGAAAGCATGAGAGAGTTTGAAGGAGTCGAGGTGAGAAACCAATCCTGAAAATCTCTGAAGTGTCTCCTCTTCACTTTTCGGCCAGATCTCCATCCATCAGATCCAGAGATCTGTGGCTTTGGCACCTGGAATTGTGGGTCGTCAAACAAATCCACCCATCTGGCAACGAAATGGAAAACAAATGTGCACACTATGCCAGCGCTAGGGATGGGGGGGGGGGGGGGGGGGGTGCTTGTGTGAATCAGAGCACCTCATCTTCGAAATATTTGCTAGAGTCCGTGACTCTGCTTTTTCTGTTGTGAATGGCGTCTATTTTTAAAAGCGGAGTGAGACAGGTCGCCGTGCGCCACAGAGGAGGGCCAAGAGCCTGCACGATGCAAAGTCACCCGGAGCTGTTTGTTATCAGACGCTCTCAATTCCTCTCTCTCTCTCCATCTCCCTCTCTCCGTCTCCCTCTCACACACACACTCACACACACACACACACACACACACTTTCTCTTTCTCTCTCATAAGGGAACGAGGAAGCGGATAGTGCTGATTTGGTCTTTTTCACTGTGCTTTGCTTGCTTTTGTTCCTGTGCTGTTTACACTTTGCAGCGCTGCATCAGGTTCGCCATACCCATCCGTCTCTTGAGTACTGAATTATTTTTCGTCAGCCGAGTGTCGGAAGTTGGTAAACATTTTTAACGTTTTTTTAACGTGATTCCCCCCCTCCCCCCTCCTCCTGAGTTATTCCAAGTGGAAAACTGTGTGTGTTGTTGCTTATGGCCAGTGCCAGCAATGTACATTGTTTACACAGCCTGAACCTTTCATTCCGTGTGTGTGTGTGTGTGTGTGTGTGTGTGTGTTTGAGTGTGTCTTTACTGCCACTGAAGTCATTTTTACAGTAAATGGCCCAGAGTTTGAATCGTGACATAATTGTTTATTTTGGAAGGGAGAATAAGGACCGACTGACTGAATGAATGAAATGAAATGACTGGGAGCTTAGGCTCGAATGACTAAGATGGATAATTTTGGATAATCATGGTGTTTGACAAGTGCGAGTCGTGTGGCAATTTCGCCGGCTCGATGTTGATGGCGCTGCAGGGCGACCGACTGGCGAGGGTACCTGTGTCCTGAGGCGCTGCTCGTAGGGGACCTGCTTTTCCCTGGAATGCTTTGCTTCCATGTGCCACGGCCAATTAGATGATCTGCTGGAGACGACGCAGCTCTCCTAATCAGGTAATGCAGGGATTTGCAGGCAGACGTGCAACAGCCTCCTGAACCACACACACACACACACACACATACACACACATACACACACACACACACACACACACACACATACACACATACACACATACACACACACACACACACACACACTCACACACACTCACACACACTCCCACACACACTCCCACACTCCCCTACTCACAAACCTACACACACACACACACACACTTCCACACACGTGCACTCGTAAAATACAAACACACAGAAGAGAAGGGGAAGTAAGGTAGAGGATGTCAAGTGATGGACGTGTGTGTGTGTGTGCGCACCCTCTACACAGAATCACGGCCATGTTTGCTGAAAAGAGAAGTCTAGGAAGGGGCAAAGGATTACCCAATAGGAAGAGGAGGGGGGGGGGGGCAGCAGAAAAAGAGAGCATAGAGGAGAGGAGAGAAGATGAGTGTTCTCTCTCCCTCCATCCTTCAGGGAGCACACGGCTGTATTAATAGAGCACGGTCCACGCTGCACCACAGACTTAAGTGTAAAATAAGCACTCATTTTGAATGTGTGTGTGTGTGTGTGAGAACTGGTGGTGGTGGAGGTGGTGCACAAAGGCCTCTCAGTGTGGCTGCATTGTGAGGAGTTGCGCCAGTGGCGGTGCCAGAAAGCCAGTGTGAGGTTCCCATCTGCTGCATGGGAAAATGAATTGCATGTGGAAATGCAGCTGACCACACGCTCAACACCCAGCGGAAACCCAGCGCTGATACCACTGTTTTTATTTCTCTCTCTCTCTTCCTCCCTCTCTCTCTCTCTCTCTCTCTCTCTCTCTCTCTCTCTCTCTCTCTCTCTCTCCCTCTCTCTCTCTTCCTCTCTCTCCCCTTCCATCGTGTCAGTGTTTCTTGCTCTCCTCTTTCTCATGCCCTTTTTGTTCTGTTTCCTTTTTTCTTGCGCTGTACTGCTGTTAATGTTTTAACCCCCACACCGTCTTTCTTAATGCCTCTTTTTTTTACTCTCACTTTCTTTTACTTGATTTCTCCCTCTTGTGTGGGTGTCGTCCACCTACTGTCCTGTCCAAAGATGCTATGGTCATACGTACGAGACACTCCAAACCCTTCCACACACACACACACACACACACATACACACACACCTGTAGCCCAGGCCAACATTGCAATAGAACAAGAACAACCTATAGATCACTTGCAGAATCTGTCACGCCGTGAGTCAGTCCATGCCTGGCGTTGCTCAGTTTCCATCGAGTCGAAGTGAAAGGATGGACGCGACCAGTTCACCCAGTTGGGCCTGATCGGCCTCGCAGCTGCTGCCGCCACCATGGCCGCCGTGCGTGCTCCTTAGTCGAGTCGATTGTAGTTTCCACCTCACGCAACAGAGGAAGGCCCGAGGGAAGGGTTATTAGTCTTTTGGTATCGGCCCGAGCTCTTGGCTAAGCAGAAAAAAAAAGTGCAATTCAGCTCGCGTAACAAAAAGGTCACGCAAGTGAGAGCACCCATAGAGGGAAAGGGAGAGGGAGAACCCAGAGAGAGAGAGAGGGAGAGGGAGCACCCATAGAGGGAAAGGGAGAGGGACAACCCATAGAGAGAGAGAGAGAGAGGGAGAGAGAGAGAGAAGGAGAACCCATGGAGAGAAAGAGAGAGAGATAGAGGAAGAGAGAGCACCCATAGAGAGAAATAGAGAGGGGGAGCAGGAGCACCCATAGAGAGAGAGAGAGAGAGAGAGAGGGAGAGAGCCGGTGCAGTCACAGGATCTCTCATGCAACATGTTGAACGGGCGCATGCTGGTGTAAGCAAGCCCGGGCCCTCATGCCTCGCTAATGAAGTGTGCTTAAGTTTCGGCCCTGTCAGAAGTTTGGTCTCGCCGAGCCAGCGGCACTTAGTTAAGTCATCATGGCACGGTATTTACAATGTGTGCTCGCGCTGGCTCCGCATCCCCCTGCTGCCGCTGGACGTTTAGCTGCGGCTCCCTTTATTTGCTCGACTGTATACAAAGTGACGGGACTTGGCCGCGCTGTTTTATTGAAGGCGGTATAGCACCGTTGCCAAGTACTACATAGTGGCGGCGGTAACCTAGAATCGCGCGCTCTCTCGCCAGAATTTGTGTTCCGCGCACAGTCGGGTAGCTACCCAGCACTCCAAGCTTTTTCGGGGATCAGCATAGCGGAGTGTTTTTCGTAGCATTCCTTCCCCGAACTCACCAAGTGGATCCCTACGGAGGCCCTGTTTCCCCCCTCCTCATACCCAATATGGTCGCTTTGCTCGGACAAGCAGCGTGCGTTAGCGATGCTGTGGTATTCGATACTCAAGCTCAGAATCGCATGCTGGGAGTTGGACAATACCATATAGGTGTACTGTTGGCCACACTGTTCAAAAGCTGGTATGGTGCTATCGATGGTGGTGGTGGTGGTAGTGGTGGTGGTTGTGGTAGTTTAAGGTTGGGGTGGGGAGGGTAATTTAATGTACACAACAGTACATAGCCATTGAGGATTGAGACTGAAGGTTATATTGGTATTTAGCCTTTTGTGACCAGCCCATTATGGTCAATTTCTGCCCGTGTGAAAAATCTGTGCATCCAATCTAATCTTTAGCCCTTGAGTGTAGCGATTAGCCTTCTTTTCTTCCCTGCTATTAGCTCTCTGTGACAATCTCATCTCGGACAGGGGAGGGAGGGGGAGGGGAAAACACTAGCAGCACCTGCTCTCCTACACAAGGAGGCAAAGACACACACACACACACACACACACAGACACACACACACACACACACAGGAAGAGGGAGGGAGAAAGAGTCGGATTACCGTGACTCTCGGCAGTATGGCTTTAGACGATCCCGCTCACGTCCAATCAGAGTGGGCCAGAGTGAATTTGACGGACTACATGAGAGCTGTCAGGAGCGGAGAGCAGTGCGGTGCACCCCTGAGGGGGGGGAGGCCCTGTTGTGCTCCAGCTGTGCGCACTGCTCCGCTCTCCCAGGCAGCGTTTTAGTCCTGTCATATCACACAGGGTGGGGTGGGGTGGGGTGGGTAGAGGAGGGGGGGGGCTGCCGCCCGGTTCCTTGGTACGCCGTATTGCGCTTTCACATCCTCATCTTGTGCCCTTTTGGCCTGTTGTTTGTTTCAGATGTTGGATCTTTGTGGTGTTTCGTGTTTTTTTTGACGTGAACTTGCAAGGAGTTTTGAGCACCTGGTGCTCACTTGAGAGGGGAATTTTGCGCAGCATAGGTTATGTTCAGATGGTCAGGGATGCAAGATTGAAATAAGTGTATTTTTATGGCACATGAAGGCATATCGTCAAAACTGAAAGTGTACCGTCACACTAATACGCTGAGAAACTGTGGTCAATAATTGTGAATTCAAGTTGCATTTTTGAAAATTCTTCCTAGATTGCAAACAAGGTATTTTCTTTTTTCTCTTGCACCTCTGTTGGACTTTTAGACACCTCAACCATATGTAGGTCCCTTCCAGCCATCTCGTTTTTCTAACGACGCCTACTTTTGACAACATTTTTCTCCGCTAATCAGGATCTGAGGCTGGTGAAGGGCTGAGGCTGTGGCCATTTAGTCGGCTTAGGCTGAGCAATGCAGCGTTGAACTTGTGACCTGTGGGTGTCTGCTGCATGCGTGCAGATGGTGGGATAATGACCACAGGTGCGGTGAAAGTTGACCCTTCCACAGTGACTCACTTGACTTGTGCAGTGTTTTTATATTGACTGACTTGCGGCATCACAAAACAATTTAGTAGAAATCTCCAACAATGCTAATTTGACCCTTTAAAAAAAGCCTCCCTCCTTTAAAGTATCTGACTTGATTTGCCAATTAATGGCATAATAGGCTACCACTAGAGGGGCGCTTGTGAGGGCAGATCCTTATCAAGGACCAATGCAATGTTTTTGCAATGTTAATGAAAACGAGGGAGCATTTGTGCCTTCCTGTTATTTGGAGCCACTCCAGAATTGAATTAGTTCTTCTTTGGCTCATGCTTTCACCCGTCTCACAAATGTCACGGCTGATGGTTTTTCTCTAATCCTGCGAACAACAAAAAGGCTTCAAACTGCATCAAAAACATAACCGTCTTGTTGGAGTTTTCTAGGTTTCTGAAATTGGTGTGAATCACCATTGTGTGTTAAATGCATACAGTAGGTGTGATTTGAAGTCTTTAAGGTAAAGGCTTCATGAGGAAAGTGATTTTCATGACCTGAGGGGGCCTGTGCCTCAGTGCAAGGTACAGCGTGTACTCTCTGCTCTGCTGAGGCAGCCTCCGATTGACTCTGCTCAAGATTTCCCCCGTTCTAGTGAGTGATGGCTGTTCGATATACCGTATATCATCTATGATAATATCTTAATTGTAGTTTTAATGATGTGCGAGCTGACATGTAGCTTTTCTTAAACTATGACTGGTCTGCGAGAAGGAAATCGCCATCTCTGTACGCAGGGCATGTTGCTGCAAATTAATTTGCTAGGTGCTTCTACATCATGGAACTGTCAACTGACGAGAAAGGAAAACAAGTTTAGCGATCAGCACATGTCAGGAGTTTAGCAAACACAGGAGCTTTACGCAGGGGTGTAGTGACCATAAGCTGCGAGGAGACATGGATACAGGCACACACACGTACTGTACACGGACAGCTACAGACATGAAGAGCGCATAGTTATTTTCTCTATCTAGAGTCTGCTTCAAGTCCGCATTTATAACATGAAAGATGTCCCAAAATGGCCATCAACAATGACCAAATGACACTTGTTGGAAGATCAAAGCCCAAATCCTATCCTAAGTGGGTTATTGCAGTTAACCTATAGCTCCCATTTAGCTGTAGGCTAGTTACAGGCTGACTGGTTTAACCCACTTCTAGTAAATTATGCTAAGCTGTGCAAAATATCGTCTTATTATCAATATTGGAGAAATACCAGAAATGTGACGCACATTTTATTGACAGGCCAATTCTTTCACACAAACTTAACTCACAGACCAGGTACGCTGGTGCAAACCAACACATAACCATGGAAAGCACTGTGGAAATCTCTTTTTTAAATTGTGTTTCCTAAGGCATTGAACTCGGCTGTGATGTTTCTTGCTGCATTGATCTCTGCTTACATGACCAATACACATGGATTGGTTTTTAAAAAGAGATGTGTCAGAGAATTTCCTATGTGATTTCTATGGTGATGCGTTTGTTTGCACCTCCAAAAACCATGGCGTGGTACCTGGCGGTAGCTGCTTACCCATAGGTTACCGCTCAATTACGCCCACAAATGCCTGTATGTCTGTGTGAAAGAATAGCATGTTACTCCAAGCCTTGTTGCATTTATGATCTGATTCAGCTCAATGAAAAGAGTCGTGTCTTGACACCTGGCTTTTGATTGTTTTTTTTTCCAGCTTCTTAATAGCGTGGGCCAGACAGGGTCAGCAGTTGTTCTCCAAGTAATGGGGGTTAAATACAGGTCTAACCTTGATCTCAACCTAGTTTGTCGACCCACATTGTGTGACCCAGGTTGATCTTTTTCTCGACAGCCCTTGGCCTGTGATTTAGAGGGGAGATGGAGAGGGAGTATTCATGTCAGCTTGTTATGACCCCCCCCCCCCCCCCCCCCAACAATTGGGTGACTTTGTGGTAGTCATTAGTGCCTGTTTTCTCTGAAGCTTCTCTAGGTAGAAATGTAAGCCCTGTTGTGTTATGCAGGCACATTTGACTCTCGGATCCTTTTGTTAGTGGACCACTTGTGGGGGGGAAAGGCCCTTCTCCAGCTCAAGCCTTCTCCACCTCCAACCACCGGCGGTTTTGCCTGTGAATGGGTCACGTGTTCCTGGGAATGTTGGCAATTGTTCTGTCGAATGAGTGTGAGATAGCTGAGATTTTACTCTTGGAGTCATTTTTGCTTGAATGAGCTTCACGTGGGAAAATAGTTGGACAGATTGGCTGGTTGGGCAGGTGACCAAGGTCAGAGAGCCGCCACACTCGACCGACCAATCAGTGGAGATCAGCGAAGGCGATGGCGGTGGGCATGTGACCCGGCGGCAGAAAAGGGGGAGAAAAAATGTGAAGGAATTCCCTTGGAAGAGAAGTGAAAAGACTTGAGACAGGCTTGAGAAGAAACTGCTGAATATTCTCGGGTAGATGTAGATTCGTGACACCACCCACTCATCACGGAGCAGCTGTCATCCACAGGTTCCCAAACTTTTCAAGGCAGTTCCGAGAACAAAACACTGAAGACCTGCAATCATTTGAATAACAACAATACAGATGCCGTTTAGCTGTTGCATAGCATTTCTTTTTCTTCTTAAAAAACAACAACATTTGAACACAAACATTTTCAGCTAAATTTCATCATTCAGTTACTACATATTTTACCAGACTTTCTTGTTATGCTTCATGATTTTTTTTTCAATGAACTAAAACATTACAGGTCATGAACTTTGGCAAGTCAGTGGGCCCAGAATACCTCTGTTTTGATGTGCTGAAATACTGTAGTATTCAAGCAACTTGCCCTGTTTCTAAGTTACCATGAAAAGCATTTGGCTGCCGATGTGCCCCTATACTTGGACCCTATGTTGAAATAACAGTTTTCACAAGTGCAGTGTTGAGTGATCTTGACATCCGTGGCTGAGGAGACTGAGGTTTCTCTCCCTTTCATGGAATCGTCTGAACGGAGTGAAAGATGGGTACAGGGGTTTCTCTGTGCGCGACTACATATCTCTCTCAAGAGTATATGCATCATGCATCAGTGCTCTTGAAATTCTAGAATTTGGCCCTACTGGGCTCTGTAGTTTTATTAAAAGCTTTGGGTCAGTGCCTTTTTTAAGTGTAAGATCGAAACTGTGGCATGGTCATCAAAACTCCCCTGCCCAAACTCTCTTAACCCATACACTTGATTCTGTCTTCGGTTGTACCATGATTGCCTGAGTGAATACATGCCTGGAAACGTTGCGAGCTCTGCACTCTTGTCACACAGCATGATGTCATTTCTCTGAAGTCGTCCTTGCATGGCCTCGCTATAGAATCGCTGCTTTTCGGGTTTTCGACAGTTAGATTCTGTGTAAGGGGCTTTTGTAATTTGCAGCAGCTGCTCGAGAATAGACACTCTGCAAGGGAATTCGATATCTAATGATGCCTTCAGCTTTCCTTAATGATTGCAAGAATGGTTCAGTGTTTTTTTCCAGGCCTAATTCCGGGATCACGGAGATGATTTAAAACCTTTTTTCCCCTGTCTAATTGCTTGCCGAACGTAATTAAAAAGGCGTACTTCATGTTTCTATCTAATAAGCTGGAGATGGTTCCCCGGGGAGCAAGAGGACCCTGCAGACGTGTAGAACACTATTAGATTCTTTACCAACCTTTAGATGATTGTCATTCCTACACCCCCACCCCCCCCTCCAACACATACACACACACACACACACACACACACACACACACTCACACACACTCACACACTTTTTAATGCCGGACTTGATCCCATTCTCTGCTTCATGAGCTCTCTCTTTCTCTCTCTCTCTCTCTCTCTATATATATATGTCTATCTATCTCTCTATCTCTCTTTCTCTCTCTCTCTGTCTATCTATCTCTCTATCTATCTATCTACTTCTCTCTCTCTCTGTCTATCTATCTATCTATCTACTTCTCTCTCTCCCTCTGCCTCACATTGTATGCATTGCATCAGCACACTTAAAACTGTCACATTGCTTGTTGCCCCACACACTTCATTGAAAGGGGGGGGCTTGCTAGTGGATCTTTCACCACAAGATGAGACTCAGCTGTGTGTCACTGCCTCCCCAGCCTCCCCCATTCACCACACCGCACCGCACCACACCACAGCACCCACCCCAGCAGCAGATGTTTCGCAGGCCAGGGTGAGGAGACTCTCTCTGGGCTGCTGTCTGCTCTTGTGTGCTATTGCGCGGTGGCTTCACGAACGTGACGCCTGAGGAAGAGTGGTCATGGGAAGGGTTTTAAAATAGAGGCGATCGAGTGTGGAGATGTCACCGGCACGTGAGTTGAACATGTCATGGTGCATTTTCAGAAAGGAAGGAAGTTGAGCTGCATTTCGTTTACTCGCGCGCACACACACACACACACACACACACACACACACACACACACACACACACACACACACACACACACACACTCTCACTTACACACACTCTCTCACTCGCACACACTCACTCTCAAGGCTGGGTGGGGCTCCCCCCACCGGTGCTGTCCCAAACAACTCACCTCGCCTCTGCCTGTGTGGGATACCCTTGAGATTAGGGCTTGGTACACACACACACACACACACACACACACACACACACACACACACACACACACACACACACACACACACACACACACACTAGCGAACTGCTAACCATTCTCTAGGGTGTCCTCACTTTTTACCTCTCATAAGTTGGCAGTAGTTTTATAATAGACTGTGTATACACTAGAGTGCTCTCTTCTAATGAGTTTTGGACTTTGTGTATGAGAGAGTGAATGAGCGAGAGAGGGAGACCGTACATGTGAGTGAGTGTGAATGAGGGAGAGAGAGAGAAAGTGTGTGTGCGTGTGTGTGTATGTGTGTGTGTGTGTGTGTGTGTGTGTGTTCCTCTCTTATCATCAGACTTCTGTCCAGGGTAGAGACGACCACTTAAGGAAATAATCCATCGGGGTCATTCCTCTGTGCATTCCCGTTTCGTCTGCCAACTCTCTGGCTGCCCTCGTTGATGTCGTCAGTTGCCCCCCCCCCCCTCCCACCTCTCTTCTTCCGTGACGCCAGCAACCATTTCAACTTAGCGTTCTTCACAGCATCAGTGTTAAGTAGCACCTGACGCCTTGACTGACTACTGGTTACTCTCTCTCGCACCGCCACATCAGAGTGACCACACATCAGTGACCACACATCAGAGGCTGCTTATAAAGAGGTCACAGGTCTGACCAAAGATTGCCTTGTGAGGTCAGAGATGTGGGCTAAGAAGCATACGCATCTCTCTATGTTTGGAGCCTCGGTTATTTGTGTTGTGAAATAGGGTATTTCTGAAAGTGTTTTGAATTGTTCAACTCACTTCCTAATATTGCTAGTCGCTGTGGCTAATAATAACTGAACGCTTAGCAGTGCGCTGCATTCTGAAGCGTGAAAGATGGGATTTTCTCATTCTTGCCTTTACGGTAAGTGACGAGCTGTCACTGACTGGACTAGCTGTCCCACGTTATCTCCCCCGGCTGTCCCCTGACAGGTTTCTGATCAGTGGCAGGGCCGCTATGGCCTGTGTTGTGTCTTAGCCTGCAGGCCCCTAATGACTGACCTGGGAGCGCTCAGGCTCTTTCTGTTTGGCCCCAACCCTGCTGCTGTTGTGGTACACCGAGGGCAGGCTGATGGAACACAGCCCTGTCGCGTGTGTGTGTGTGTGTGTGTCAGTCAGAGAGAAAGTCTAAAACTGAACAGGTCAGCCTAAATTGCGCCCCTCAGTTGACCTCCCCTCTCCATCTCAGTTTCTCTCTCTCTCTTGCGGTCTCAAATGCACTTTTCTATTTCTATCAGTCACCCTCTTTGTTTTCTTTGTGTCCCCCCCCCCGACACACACACACACACACACACACACACACACACACACACACACACCCCACTCGGCCTGCGTTGACCTCATCTCTGAGCGTCTGGTTATCTGCCTCAACCCGATGCCAAACATCCAGTGGCAGTCAGCTGACGTCAGAGAATGTATGGAGTTCTCCGAGGTGCTTGTTGATCTTAGCCTGCCTTCACCTCAGAGAGAGAGAGAGAGAGAGAGTCGAGAGAGAGAGAGAGAGAGTCGAGAGAGAGAGAGAAAGAGAGAGAGAGAGTGAAAGAGAAAGAGAGAAAGAAGACGATAACATGGTGGTGGTGGTGGTGGTGGTGGTGGTGGTGGTGGTGGTGGGGTTAGAAAGAGAAACTGTGCCATTGGTAGAATGAACCTAGATGGTGTTATTTGGAATTCTAGAATGTCTCACTGGAATGCAGCGCAGTGACCTTTCAGTCCTGGTAAGCCGAGGTGTGTTTTCCATTCGGTCGTTCGGCCGGTTGACATTGCACTCACACAGCTGCTCAGCAACAAATGATTCCACTTCCTAGATTACTGGAATCTGACTGAACTCATCCGACGGCATATAGAGAAACGGTCACTCGAGGTCAGTAGGGGGGTTATCATGACCTTGCCTGAGCCATCGTGATAGCCTAATGTCTCTGAGGGAATGTTTGTTCGGGAGCTTAACGTGACTGACCAGACCTGTCCCAGTGTGAAGCTGGACGAAGCGGACGAGTTGTTGTGTGTTGGACCGGCCACGCCTCCTGCAGCTCGCCATTCAGTCCGCTCACTGTGTGAAAGTTTCCCATCGAGCACCCCACCCCCGGACAACCGGCCACGTGACCGGAGTCGGAATGCTGTGACATGCTTGTTTTTGTATAGAGTGTGTGTGTGTGTGTGTGTGTGTCTGTCAGAGAGGGAGGACGGTGGGAGTTGCCTGGTCACATGTTTTGATGTGTTGATCATTGATGATATGGTTCCATGGGGTTTGTTTACCCATCACCTGATTGGTTGTTCAGCAAGTCCACGACATTCCTAAAGAACTGAGATCCCTTTAGGTCACTGATGTATGGTCTTTGCATTTGGAGCTAGTTTGGATAGCTTGTTTGATAGTACACACCATCAAGAATACTTGATGCTGTTTGATAATGCGGTATATTAGTTTGTATGATGTTTGTGGTCAATGGTGATACTGGTAGAATTTAAGTGTGTTTGTTGGGGATACTTGTACTTAAGTGTGCTAATCTCAGTCGTGTGTGTGTGTGTGTGTGTGTGTGTGTGTGTGTGTGTGTGTCAGTGTCCTTACAGAGTTGAATCTGGAGGTGTGTTTGCTAAGTTTACCTGTACTGTGTTCTACTAATCTCACCTGTCTCCCTCTGTGTGTGTGTGTGTCCGTTCGTCCGTTCGTGCCGAGTTGAATCTGGAGGTGCGTTCTCTAGGTATTACCTGCACCGCGTTAGACTAATCTCACCTGCCTCCCTCTGTGTTTGTGTCCTTACAGAGATGTGGGTGATGCCAAGAAGTTTCCAGTGGTTCCCCTCGCGCAGAGATGCCCTGAGGTTGTATTTGGACTGATGCCGAGGTGAGTGGCCGCCCACACCCACACACTCCGGGAGCACAGCACTCCGGGAGACCCACACCGCCATTAAGATGCCACGCTAATTGTTTTCTTTTTTTTTTTTCTTCTTCTTCTTTCACGGATCCATTGCTAATGCAGTGTTGATGTGATGTGGCCTCCTGATACGGTGCTCTTGGTGATGTAACAGGGCCCACAGTATTATCCTCTACATCGGTCAGGGTCAGCCTTGTTTTTTTTCTCTCTTTTTTCCCCTGTTTTTTTTTTAATGTACTCAGAAAAGCATGTGCTCTGCTCCGCTCGGGTGTGTAGCCTCCATCAGGCCTCTTTCACACGGGGCTGCTCCGCGCCTGCTCAACATCTCCATTTTCATCGATTTCCATTAAAGGCGCGAGGCTGCACCTGAGATGTGTGGCTCACACGGGCGGCATGAATAACCTGTAAAAACACCACACACACACACACACACACACACACACACACACACACACACACACACTCACACACGGCATGAATAACCTGTAAATGTGGCCGGGAAATGATAATCGACAGGTAACATGGTAGACACACACGCACACACACAGAGCATGAATAACCTGTAAACGTGGCCGGGAAATTATAATCGACAGGTAGCATGGTAGACGCACACACACAGCAGACAGTGTGAAGCAGCCTGCATCCTGCATCTCAGGACCGATAATAGAACTCCCATTCAAATCAGTGTGTGCACATATAAGTGTGAAGACATACTGACAGGAGTTGTTGTTGTTGTTGTTGTTGTCTTGTTTTTTTGCCCATTTGATTTCAATCCAGCTTCTTCATTATCGCTGACTAGGCATTTAAGGGGCAGGATGCACTGAGATTGTTCAGATTACACTGTTCCTCAATGTCCATGCTTTGGTAGAGTAGTGTGACACCCGTTACGGGTTATTGTAGGTTGTTGAAGGGTGGGAGAAGTTCTACTGACCATTCTAGATTCAGAACTAGAATGAATGGTTCTTTTTTTATTGTATAATCTGAAGAGAACATTGCAGGAAAGCATTACTAATCCAACATTTCCCGGATATAGTTCAAGCTGAGCCTTTCAGTGAGTTCCGTTCGTTGGTTAGAAGCTTCAGCTAGCAGACTGCCCATGGAAAAAAAAGCAAAAAAGGGCTCTAATATGATGGTGTTAAAACCCACTCGTGGGTTAATTGGTTGATTTTTGCAAATGACTCCAAATTGTAGTGGTGGTGGAGATGGAAAAAGCAGCGCAGTGCAGGCTGACCCCTGCGAGTCTAAAGTGTCACTAATGTGCTTCGTGTGGGTGGCAGTTGCATCATTTCCTGTTGGCATTTGACTACGCTGTGATAAGAGGAACCATTTTTTCCCCTTTTCTGCGACTTTTATTTATTTATTTATTTATTTTTTACTTTTTAAAAACCCGGCGTTTATCCGAGCGTGTTTTGTTTGACAGTGTTACGAAACACGGACGAGCTAAAGTTACCGTTCCGCGGTGACCTTTTAACGCGCTTTGAATGGCAACAAAGTTAATATGTTTTCAGCCTGACAAAAGGCAGAGGCTATGGGTGAGAACAAAGGCTGTGGGTTCAGGACTTTTGTGTGTGTGTGTGTGTGTGTGTGTGTGTGCGCACCACCTGCTACACACACACACACACACACACACACACACACAGACAGACACACACCCCATGTGACCGAGCGCAGGCTATTCTCTCAGTCAGGAGGACGCCTCTCCTCTCCCCGGCGCGGACCTCCACAGTGGCGGCGGCGTTCTGTTAGAAGCCCAAGAGGAGCGCTTCCCTCTCTCCGCTGTGCTGCCGCCCGATTGGTGGGCCGCCTGCTCGGGGGGGCGGGGCAGAGGAGGAGTCTCCGAGCCAATAGGGGCCGGGCTGAGGGCTGAAGGCTGTGGGCTGTGGGGGAGGTAGGGGGTGGGGATGGGATTTGCATTGGTGGTTTGTCAGCTGTCATTAGGAGCAGATGAGGGGGAGGATAAGCTGCTGTGAGTGAGCGCAGGGCCTCCTCAAACGGCTCCTCCTTATGAGACGCTGTGTTCTTCATACAGGGGACGCAACCGCACACACACAGACACACACACACACACACACTCACACAGCCTTATGGACTGGGCTTCTGTGTGTGTGTGTGTGTGTGTGTGTGTGTGTGTATTTGTTTGTTTATCTCTCTCTCTCTCTCTCTTCCCCTCTCACCCCCTGCCCTCCTCTATCTTCCTCTGCCTCTCTACATTTTACCCTTTTCTCCCATTTCTTAATCTTTTTATTTGTAAATATACTCACCCTGTTTGTCACATTCTATTTTGTCTC
Source organism: Sardina pilchardus (assembly GCF_963854185.1). Lineage (NCBI taxonomy): Eukaryota > Metazoa > Chordata > Actinopteri > Clupeiformes > Clupeidae > Sardina > Sardina pilchardus. The sequence continues at coordinate 23,527,300 of NC_085012.1, forward strand.
CATTCTCTCTCTCTCTCTCTCGCTCATTTCTCTCGCTCTCACTCTCACTCTTGTTTCTCTCTCTCTCTTTCTCTGTCTCTTGTTTCTCTCACTCTGTCTCTCCCATCTAAGACAGGACAGTACAGTCCATCACACACTGACCCATGTTATTTGCTGGTCCCTCACTGTGCCATTAGTGAAAAGTGCATGGTGTGTAGTTGCTCACTGTGACACTGTGTGTGTGTGTGTGTTTGTGTGAGAGAGAGGTTGGCACTCTGTAACTCACCTTATGTCTGAGGAGTAGATGAGAAAGCTTTTCACATAGAGGCCACACACACACACACACACACACACTAGAAGAGCTTTGGTGTACAGCACCTCTCTGGTCTTTTCGAACTGAACTCATTTGTTCTTCCGTTGGGCAGGAAAAGCCTTAATGACGAGTCAGTTGCCACACACACCCCCACACACACAGAGAAAGGAGAACTGAGTAGATGTGAACTTAACCTGGCCTGCGCACCTGTTACACACTGCCCCTTCACCTCCACCATTCTCACACTCCACTCAGTCAGAAGCTCACAACTTGCCTGAAAGAGGTGTGTGTGTGTGTGTGTGTGCGTGTGTATGTGTTGGAGAAAGTGAGACACTCTGCCATTCCCTGTCATTTGCCAACCTTTTGTACGCCAGTAAAACCTCTGCTCAGTAAGGAGAAGCATAGTATAACTGTATAACGTGTGCGTGTGCGTGTGCGTGTGCGTGTGCGTGTGCGTGTGCGTGTGCGTGTGCGTGTGTGTGTGTGTGTGTGTGTGTGTGTGTGTGTGTGTGTGTGTGTGTGTGTGTGTGTGTGTGTGTGTGTGTGTGTGTGTGTGTGTGTGTGTGTGTGTGTGTGTGTGCGCGCGCGTGTGTGCGCGTGTGTGCGCGCTGCCATGCTGTTGGGTTTTCCAGCTACTTTGAGCTGTAATTTGACCTGAGTCTAAGGAAAAAACGCATGTCAATGACCCTTTTCCTACTGACATACATTTGGCCTGTTGGTTCACGCTCATGTAACATACACCTTACATACAGTTAAAGTGAAGGAGAGGCAGTACAAATCAGGCACTGAACAGATCTGGAATGTAATCCAAGCCTTACTGTAAGTCTCCTCCAATGTTTCTGTATGCTTACCGCTGCTAGCACAAATGTACTGTATGGTTACAAAAGTACATATTCATTTAGTATGAATAAAATAAAAGTCTTCATGCTATAAGGCTAAGATGTACATACAGTAGATTATCTTCACTACATTTCAATAGTAAGACTAGGACGAATGGGTCAATTTGGAAGCAATCTTAAAACACTAGTGTGTTGTAATCCCATAAGGGATGCTAAGGCACTCAGAGTTCAGAAGGTAGTGCAAGTCTATTATAAAATCACATATGAATATATATTAATAGTCCATTCTCTCCTAAGAGTCTCATGTCTCCTTCTCAACCCAGGGGGGGTGAAGGAGGAAGGGGAGGGCGGTTCTTCAGAGATCCATTGATTAGCTCCCCCCCCCCACCCCCCCTCCATATGTGGGTCTAATGTAACGCAGTATGTATTGATAAGGGCCGTCCACTCCTCCCAGCCCCATTACTTTTCTCTGGGAGAAGCTGCCCTATTTATTTATCCGCCGCTCCGTGAGCTCCGCGAGATAAATCACTCGTGCATAGTGCCACGGAAAGGCATTGAGAGAAGGAGTATGAGGAAAATCTATATTTATTTCTACCACCCCTCCTACCATATTCATCCTTCTCTTCCGGGGTGGGGTGGATAGAAGAGGAAAAGGGGGGGGAGGGGGGCAATCTGTTTGAAGTTGCCCCCCTGCACGTCTGCCTCTGCCGCTTCCTCCCTTAATGCGTTTATTATGCGGTCCCTCCCCACGTCCTGTCCGAGGGGCCGTCGGCGTAAAAGATTCATGAATGTGATCAGCTTTCCGTAAATGGAGGCTCCATATTTCTTCTGGGTTTTTTTCTCCCTCCTCCTGTTGCCATCCGAGGCAGCCTCTTTATAGCCATTATCCCTCTGTAATTGTAGTGGAAAGAGGAGAGGAGGGGACCAGTGGTGAGAGAGGGAGACGAGCGTTGGGGCGGAGGAGAGATGAAGATGAAGGGAACTCCTCCTCCTCTTCCTCCTCCTCCTCATTCTCCTCCTCCCTCCTCTCACCAGATAAGGGTCTTTTCCACCTGACAGACATACTGAGGTCTAGAAGCAAACTGCAAAACCCTGGCTTTTATTTTTGTTTAAAAAAACAAAAGTGAGCAATCAGTCCATATCAGCCATAGACTGTATATGTAGAACTGTGAGCAGATGAAACTGAGGGCCTGGGAGATATCTATTGATCTACTGTCCCCCCCGCCGGCCTCAACTCTTCAAATGAAGTGAAGTTGAAGGTTAGTTTGCTAAAGTGTGTCTGCGCTCTGGGACGACCTTTGACCCGACCAAAGATTTCAACAGGGCTGTCGTATCAGCACAGCACCCTGGGCCCACCTTCTTAGATTTCTGAGACTCGTTGGTGGCTAACTTGAGCAGGTGAAAGTGACCGAGAGAGAGAGAGAGAGCGCTTGGAAATGGAGGAAGGGTGGAGAGGAAAACTTTCCCTTCCTCTTTCTTACTCCTGTCTGTCACCAGCACACCGCCACCTTGGTTTTTTACTCTTGTTTTTTGTTTTTCTCGCCATTTGATCTCTCTCTCTCTCTCTCTCTCTCTCTCTCTCTCTCTCTCTCTCTCTCTCTCGCTCTTTCTCTCTCTCTCCAAATACGAAATTCAAAAGTGCTTGATGACAAGGTACAGTATATATGTCACATAAGTGCTATAATCTGAAAGCAGTCATTAGAGGAGGAACACACACACACTCACACTCACACACTTTCACTGGTGTTCGTACTACTCCCACTGGTCTTGTCTCCACTACTCCCTCTTTCATCTCCTCCACCTCCTCTCCTCCTCCTGTGTCTCTCACTTATCTCCCCTTCTCTCTCTGTCTCTCCCTCCTCCCTCTCTCCCTCTCTCTCTCCCTCTCTCTTTCTCTCTCTCTCTCTCATGCCTCCTGTGATTGCTCTCATTTTCTTTCGTTTCCTGTTCTCTTATGCTCTACCAGCTCAGTGGCTCTGGGGGGTCTCTTCCAATAGCGGAGAACACACACACACACACACACACACACACACACATTCCTAGTACAAGACTTCAGCTCCTCTTCCCACTCGTACTGTGAAATGACACACACACACACACACACACACACACACACACACACACACTCCCTCTCCAAGATGCTTGGTGCGTTGCACTGTTATTGCACAGCTCTATCAGAGGACACCTCCTGGTGCCCCCTCTTAGACTGATTGGACGGTCACCTTCCCTCCCAGCGCAGTGGTTGCCCAACAAAGCTCCTGCTCTCTCTAACAAGGACTCCGCTGCACTCGGGAGTCATGAGCATCCTCATTTTAATAAGCGGCGAGGCTGTAAAATGCTTCATTCTTATCGCGCACTAGTATCTCACTCCTCTTACTCACGATGCACAACTGAATTAGCTGAATTCAATAAGCTTTGTAGACACGGCCTTTTAAAGGGAAACCGTACGGCCAAATCATACAACTTAGGTGCACGTTGATGCATTGAAAATACAGAAACAGGGTATCAGATGTGCACACACACACACACACACACACACACACACACTCTCACACACACACTCTCTGATTTGCTCTCCTCCTTGCTGTAAGAGCCAGCTAATGAAGGCACATCTGGCGCGTTGGCGTGTCCAGGAGGAGGGCGGCTGTAGCCGTAGCGGTGGGCTTTGGCAGTGCTGGACGGAGCTGGACGCTTTGGTAATGGCTTTGTGGGGTTGGTTAATAACGGTCGATGATGGCAGCGCTGCGCTGCGCCTGATGTGTGTCTTGGCCCGCGATGCCACTCTTCCCACCCAAAGAGGAAATTTAATATGCTCTAACATGAGTGAAGATCCTGGCGTGTGTGCGTGTGTGTGCGTGTGTGCGTGTGTGCGTGTGTGTGTGCGTGTGTGCGTGTGTGCGTGTGTGCGTGTGTGCGTGTGTGCGTGTGTGCGTGTGTGCGTGTGTTAGCGTGTGTGTGTGTGTGCGTGTGTGTGTGTGTGTGTGTGTGACCCAAGTGCAGTGTTTGTAAAAGAAGGAAAGAGGTAGGGCAGAGGGTGTATAAATGTGCAAGTGTGTCTGTGTGGACTTTTTGTACAAAAGATAGAGGCACAAGAGGGAGGATAAGTGGAGAAAGAGAGAGATAGAGAAACATATTTAAAGGCATAGAAAGAGGAAGGGGGGGGGGGGAGTACAGTACATACACTGTATGGACAAAAGTATAGGGGTACCAAATTCATATGTTTCATTTAGACTCATTGCCACATATGTATAAAGTCAAGCACCTAGTCATGCAGTCTGCATTCACAAATATCTGTGAAAGAATGGGTCGGTCCGAAACGCTCCGTCAAATTCGAGAGCGGTACTGTCATATGAAACACAGCAAGGTCCGCGAAAGCATAGTTGGGTGTGTTTGGCGCGGAACATCTTGACTGACCCACGCGGTGCCCTGACCGCAGCCCGATGGAACATCTTTAGGGTGAACTAACAGACATTGGCCGGGTTTCCCAGAATCGTTAAGAAGCTCTTAAGTGCTAAGAACTTCTTAGGAGCGTTCTTAGAACATTCTTACAACGCTCCTAAGAAGTTCTTAGAACTTAAGAGCTTCTTAACGATTCTGGGAAACCGGGCCATTGTAAGGCCTTCTCAGTGTCTAACCTCACACCTCTAGATGAATGGGCAAATAATCTTCCAGATTGCCTTCCCAAAGAAGTGGAAGCTGCTACAGCCCCGAGATGCTTATAGATTTAGAAAGGGATGTCCTAAAAGATTCTCAGTGTTACGGCTAGAGGTCCCAATATTTTTGTCCACATAGTGTAAATTGTGTGTGTGTGTGTTTCCATTGATATTGGTTTGGTGAAGGTCCGAGGGCTGGATGTGCGTGTCCCTGGTGAGGTGTAGTGCACCAGGTCTAAGAGCAGGTCCACGGCCGGTTAAGTGAAGGCAGCTCTGTGGCCTCTAATCCCGCTGCCCTGTCCCGTGTGCTGCGGGAGCGTTGTTGTGCACTGCGTTGCGTTGCAGCGCTCGGCTCAAATGAAAGGCATTCTCTCTCTCTCTCTCTCTCTCTCTCTCTCTCTCTCTCTCTCTCTCTCTCTCTCTCTCTCTCTCTCTCTCGCGCGCTCTCTCTCTCTCACTCTCTCTCTCGCTCTCTATCCACGAGGCTACCTTCCAGAGTGTTCCGTCAAAGGCCGGCTACCCTCCTAGAAAAGCCCCCTCTAATGGCGGTGCCTGCACAGGACACAGGGCTGGCTGTGTCATAAACACTGGGTGTGTCTGTAGTCGTAATCCCCCAACACACACACACACACACACACACGTTCATGCACACACACACACACACACACACACACGGCTCATAGCTCAGAAGATTAAAAGTTATGGCTCAAGCAAAGGTTGCTGCAACCTGCTGAGAGTGTGCTGTGCTGCTCGTATGCCAGGCTCTAGCAGCAAGAGGGATGGCCCGTGCTATGCATGTCACTCAAACTGTCCCTACCCCACAGTCATGTCTCACTTAAGAGTTTCACTGCTGTGGATGGGCAGGGGGATCACCTCTCTTCCCCAACTGCTCATTTGTGGCATTGGTGACTCATGACCTGTTTATAATCAAATATGCTTATGATGTGTAGTCAAATTATCTTGTGTTGGTTCGTTATCAGGCTTCTTTGAGGATACTTTTACAAGAAGAGTGAAGAGTATGTGTAACACATGGCTGTGTTTATATGGCCGTTGTGCATCTATTCAGAGTCAGAGATGGAACATTCTAGTTTCTCATTCTTTGGTCAACACACTCTCCAAACTAGAGGACGATTGGCCTGGGTGATATTTGGCATGTTCTTTACGTCTGATTTGATCCCCTGTGGTGAGAACCGACCTTTGTCAAATGACCGGTGCTCGCCGGCCTCAGCTCATGGCGTGGGTTTGGTGGCGTCGACCCACAGAGCTGTGCCCCGTCATTTAGGAAAGGGAGTGAGTCAGGGGCGGCCACACACATGAAGCCACTAATGAGCTGTTGCGATCTGTTATGAGCTAGTGTTCCCGCTCTCACGCCGCCTGGAATGATCTGACAGCCGAGCCTGGATTGAGTGCTAGTGTAGGAGTGTGTGTGGTTGTGGGTGTGTAGTTTCGTTTTTGAAACTCCCTCCTGACTCCCTCTGAAATGAAAGAAGACTGTCACCCAAAATGTTTTTCGCTCAGATTGGTGTGTGTGTGTGTGTGTGTGTGTGTGTGTGTGTGTGTGTGTGTGTGTGTGTGTGTGTGTGTGTGTGTGTGTGTGTGTGTGTGTGTGTGTGTGTGTGTGTGTGTGTGTGTGTGTGTGTGTGATTGCGGCAGCATGTTGTCATCAGCCGTTCCTCACCAGTGTCACATATTAACTCTGTGAATCACCGAACGTCATGGCCAAAAGTTTCAGCCTTCATTTCCCACCAGAGAACAACACTATGACGAGCGTCTTTATTTACTGTTATCACTGCTGTCTCACTGACCAGGCCTGTTAGCACACTAGCACCTCTCTCGCATTCTCTCCCTCTTTTTATGTCTCTGTCTCTCTCTTTCTTTCTCTCTCTCTCTCTCTCTCTCTCTTTCTTTCTTTCTTTCTTTCTTTCTTTCTTTCTGTCTCTCTTTCTCTCAAATTCAAATTCATAGGATTTTATTGGCGTGACTATAAGTGTACAATATTACTAACGCTAGCCAAACAAAACTATCCAGGCAATACTAATATCTCAAATGGAAGTCATTTTAGAATGATACAATTATATAGATTTCCCCATGTTAAAAACAAAGTAAACATTGCTGTAGAAAATAAATGAATGAAATAAACAGATATGAATGAAGAACACACGCTCTCTTTCTCCCTGGCTTTCTAGCTCTCTCTCGCTCTCGCTCACATACATACACACACACACACACACACACTTTCTCTGTCTCTCGCTCTCTCTCTCTCGCCCTCTCGCTCTCTCTCACACACACACACACACATACATACCCTCTCCCTCTTGGTCTCTCTGTCTCCCTCTGTGTTTGGCAGTGGGATGTCTCCTTTCCTCGAGAGACAGAAAGACCTGCATTCATGTGTCTGTATGTATGTGTCTGTGGTTGGTTTCTGTGTGTGTAGTTGGTTAGCTTTGTTTGTGTGTTTGTGTGTGTATGTGTGTGTGTATGTGTGTGTTTGTGTGTGTGTGTGGTCACATGTTTGTGCGTTTGCGTCTCCGCTGCACAGCTGTCTAAAAGCGGGGCCGTCAGCGAGGAAGTCCAGTCAGAGTGAAAGCAGAAATCGCTGCCCTCGAGGACTGTCCACTGCCGACGCCGCGTTAGCAGCCCCGCAGGAGAAAAAGCCCTCCTAAACGGCTCACACCGGTCGAGCGTCGTTCCAAAGGTGTTCACCTAAAATTGGCCTCACACGTCGCCGAGGCGGAACGAAAATAAGCGCGGTTCTGGAAAAGCCATCGATGGAGAACGCCGGAGGGACGCAAGTGTGGCGGAGACGTCCAGAGATTGCATCGCATAGTTGTCGGAGCCCAGTTCACGGACGGCCAACGAGGCGACGCAAAGTGCTTCTCGAAGTGTTTTAACAGCAGCTTTATCTCCGCGAAACGCTGTCGTTAAATTGCGCCTGAATCCAGTTGCTGGAATTTTCTAAATGTATTTACAGATTAAAGTTCCTGGTGTTTAATAAATCAAATGAGACTAATGAACGCAGATGATGATGATGATGATAATTATTATTATTATTATTATTATTATATTGCAGGGTGATCAAAGACAGCCTGAACATAGGCATCTGGTTAGTTTGCTACAACTGAGTCATTCTCTGTAACTTTGTTTTATTTTGAAGATCTCTTTTGAGGGTTTTGGGTTTTTAGTTCCGCGTTCTGTTGTCGTTTCGCCCCTGAACACGCATGATGAGCGCTCACTCTGAGGTTTCTCACAGCCCTGCCATGACACGGCCTGGGCTGCTCCTGTAATCTGACCACGGTGAGAAGACACCCGGGGCCTCCCCGTTGTGACAGGTCTCCGGTGAACTCGACACACACACACACACACACACACACACACACACACACACACACACACACACACACGCACTACCACACAATCCCGCTCCCAGCCTCCTCTGTCCATGGAGTCATTGGCTGCATTAATCAGGTCATCGCCATGGATTGGCCAGTCCGAGATGTCAATCAATCGACACAGTGTGATGAAATTATGACCTAGTTGACCCCTGCGCCGACCTCTTTTGAGTGATGTGGAATTGATCCACCGTGAGGTAAAAGGATAGTGATTAGATTTGCATTGAAGTGCATCAAAAATCACACTGTATTTTATTGCGGAGAAATCACATTAAATTCACTCATTAAATTCAACAGGCTGATAAAATGCTTTTTAAGCGTCTGATTATTTTGTAGTTCTCCACAATTTCACTGCTTTATTATTTGCTGCTCAGACATTAGCAAGGGAAGCAGTGTTCGGCATGTTAATGCTATTGTAACACACATACTGTAGAGGCTCAGTAAAATGAAATCTAGAGACTGTGTGTGTGTGTGTGTGTGTGTGTGTGTGTGTGTGTGTGTGTGTGTGTGTGTGTGTGTGTGTGTGTGTGTGTGTGTGTGTGTGTGTGTGTGTGTGTGTGTGTGTGTGTGTGTGTGTGTGTGTGTGTGTGTGTGTGTGTTTGTGGCCAGCCTCTGCAGCTGCTGATAGTCCCACCTGTGTTATAAGGAGAGAGTAGAGTTTGGGGTGTGTGTGTGTGTGTTTAAGTGAAATCAACCGTGTCCAAGAGTACCATGCTGCTGTCTGCTGGAGTCCTGGCCTGTGGATGTGTTAGTCAAGCTTGTGTGTGTATGTGTGTGTGTGTGTGTGGAGTGCCAGACTGTGGTGTGTGGGGTGGCGCACGACTTTGGTGGCACGTCCTCACTGCCATCCTGTCATCTCCTTTCCTCTGCTCCTCCTTTCCTCTCCTCCACTCTCCCCCTCCCCTCTCTTCTCTTCTCCTCCTCCTCTCCCCTCTTCCTCCTCTCCCCTCTGTCCAGAGAGCAGACAGCTGGCCAGGGACTGGACACAGCGGTCCTCCTCTAGCGCAGATCAGGGCCATGTCAGTTTCACAGGCGGCTTCCCTATCTCTGACCCCTCCCCTCCTCTCCTCTGCTCCAATCGGCTCTCTCGCTCTGTCCCCTCCTCCTGTCTCATCCCGTAGATGTGTGCGTGCTGGACTCCACCCCCTGCCCCAGCCCTGCTGTGTGTAAATAATTGATGCCCCCTGTGAGCACAGCGCCTACCCCAGCCAGGCCCAGACTCGGGCCCAGGAGGAGGCTCTGCCCCTGCACCGCAGGGCTCTCCGATGGGCCAGCACGGCGTGGAGCTCCACCGCACTCAGCCAGATCTCTCTCTCTCTCTCTCTCTCTCTCTCTCTCTCTCTCTCTCTCTCTCTCTCTCTCTCTCTCTCTCTCACTTTAGCCACCCCCCTCTCTCTCTCTCCTCCTCCTCTTTTTCTCTTTCTCTTCCCCTCTCTCTTTCTTTCGGTCTCTCTCCTTCTCTCTTTTTCTCTTTCTCTTTTTCTTCCTTTCTCTCTCCTCTCTCCTCTCTCCTCTCTCTCTCTCTCCCTCTCCAGCTCTGGCAGGACTCTAACTGGGTTAGAGTGGTGAGTTTCTCACTGCGCTCTCCCTCTCACTCCTCATGAATAATAGATATTGCAGCCGTGTCAATATGCCAATTTTGGCGGATGTGTGTGGAGGGGGGGTGTTTTAAACCTCTGTTTGGGGGGGGGGGGGGGGGGGGGGGGGGGTCTGCTTGTCACAGACAGGTATGTAATTCTGGGCTTTAAGTTCTCAGGCACGACACCATGTCTTTGTTCAGGCCATGGGAGATCTGAAAACTGATATTTGTACAATGGTTTCAAATGTTTCTGATAACTCCAGACACAGACATTTAAGCCCTGATAATTACAGTGTATGTTGTAGTGATCGCCTCGTTGTGCGTGTGTTTGAGAGTGAGTGCGAGAGAGACTGCATCAGTGTGAAGCAGAACTCAAATGTGAGGTTGTGGCTTGCTGTCTGAAGTACTTTGTGTGTGTGTGTGTGTGTGTGTGTGTGTGTGTGTGTGTGTGTGTGTGTGTGTGTGTGTGTGTGTGTGTGTGTGTGTGTGTGTGTGTGTGTGTGTGTGTGTGTGTGTGTGTGTGTGTGTGTGTGTGTGTGTGTGTGTGTGTGTGTGTGTGTGTGTGTGTGTGTGTGGTGTCTCCAGCAGTGTTGGCGGTGTTGCCCTTGTGTCGACCTTGCCACTGCTCCAGAGTGTGTTGAGGTCGTGAGATCTCGTCTGCACTCGGCGCCTTCTGACCAAGAGGCGGCATCTGACCGCTGGGCTCCAGAGCAATGCCAGCCACAGCCTCGCATCTAAGCGCTGGTTCAGCACTGACACACACACACACACACACACACACACACACACACACACACACACACACACTCCTTTCTTTCTCTCGCTCCCTCTGAACAAACTCCCTTGTGTGAGAGCCAGAGCAGGGAAGGGAGTGTGGTGTTTTGAGTGTCTGCTGATAAAACTCAAACTAATCATCATTACCCCAGACAGAACTGACAAGTGTTTTTATTTAAAACCTATAAATGATGTCCCACTCACTGAAACCACAGGGTATGATGATTTCTACATAACTATTTCTTCAGAAGACCTTCTGTCTTTTTAGTCGGTTAACATGTGTGTGTGTGTGTGACTGTGTGACTGTGTGTGTGTGACTGTGTTTTGTATTAAAGGAGTAGAGGGGGAGTTTTGCTGGTAATTGAAGTGCAGCTCTTATATCACCGGTGGGGCCAACAGGTGCACCTATGGGTCCTCTCCTCCCCTCTCCTCCCCTTTCCTCTGCCAGCTCCATCAGCTGTAGCAGGGCTGGAGTGGATGCTGGTGCTGGAGGAGGAGGAAGGAAGGAGGAAGTTGTGCCAGTGCAGTGAACATCATCGATGAACCTCGCTCTGCTTAGAGTCAACGTCTTCGGTCGCCTTCGGAAAAAGCTCAAAAATCCTCTCCTCTCCTCTCCCCTCCCCTCCCTCCCCTCCCTGTTAGACTCTTCTTGTGGCCATAAAGCCTAGTGATAGAACCACTGATAAGGCAACTATCGCTTTCATAGACGTGGTGGCGCACTTCTCAAGAGTGCTGCCTCAGCCCGGAGCAGGCGGTTGTCCGATCGTCTGGTCAGAAAGGAACACACAGAAACACACAGAAACTTAGTGACTCATTTGTTAATTTTTTTTTTTATTCTTTTTATATTATTATTATTTCAGGAAGGAAATAAGAAAAGTACATCCTCATTGTTCAACCCTCTTGATGTGTGGTGGCTTAAAACTCCTCTAAACAGTAGCAGTGGGAAAAGTCCTCTCCTCTCCTCTCCCCTGCCCTCTCTCTCCGCCATCAGTGGAGCTGGTTTGATGGTGTAGTCCAGCCCCATTAAGCGTGGCAGTAAAACCCTCTAATTGCCTTTATTTGCCCTAATCTTGTTATTAGCAGTAAGCAAACGTTATGGCTGAACAGGTGCCATTTTCATTCCTTTTTTTCTTGTTTTTGAAATGCTCGCTCACTTCAACGATTGCACCTTCAGCGTCCGAGATACTATCGACTCTTCCTGAGAATTCAATTATCGGCACAGACCCGCGGCAGAACGGGTCACCCAAAATAAATCATATCATTACATCCGCTCTTTTTTTTCTTTCCCCTCTTTCCACACCTTTTTTCCTGTTCTCTCTCTCTCTCTCTCTCTCTCTCTCTCTCTCTCTACGGTCAGAGGCATCAACACAGTGGCCTTTCCTGCTGTTGAGTGGGATTCCATGAACACATTAAATGATTGTACAGTCGCCTAGAGGGCACAAGTCATTTTAGTAGCAGATCCTTGTGTGTGTGTGTGTGTGTGTGTGTGTGTGTGTGTGTGTGTGTGTGTGTGTGTGTGTCTGGAATCAGTCCAGGAAAGGTTTTTTTTTATCTAAATACCATTCAAAGTTCACATTTCCCCTTTCTACTTTCTCTCTCTCTCCTCTCTCTCTGTTTCGCTCTCGTGTGTAGAAAGTCCCTTTTTTGAGTTTCACACACACATAATCCTCTGTGACTTTGATTCGCACATAAATCGATTTAACATACATGTGTAGCATATGATATGACATGTAGTATGTATTCTGTGCGTGTTATGCTAAGTGTGTGCTAGTCAGTCAGCCCCTGTGTACGTCTTTATTCCTGCTGTCGGACTTTCTCCTGGGGAGCGGGTGGAATAGCAGCTGGCGGCCGTCACTGCTAGCTTCCTGTGCTAATCCCCTGGCAAGCATCTGACTGTTCCCGCACCGTAATTAGCCGAATTAGCCGTCATCTGAGCGACCGTGCTGGCTTCGGCACAGATACACACACACACACACACACACACACACAAGCGTGTGCGCACACACTCTGAGCTGGTGGAAGGACCTGAAGCTTTAGCCGCTCCCCTCCGCTGTCCTTGGTGCTGCACCCCCCCCCCCCCCCCCCACCCCTCTGTTGCACCTGGCCACCACCTCATGGGTTTGTCATTGAGATGTGGAATCACTGTGTGTGTGTGTGAGAGAGAGAGAGAGAGAGAGAGAAGCATGTGCTGAGGGTGTTATTGCCTGTGTGAAAAGCAACAGGCGTTGTGGTCAGGCACTTGTGTAAATGTTGTCCAGAGATGGTAGAGCGGTAACTTAGTTGAGACTTCAGTCTCTCTCTCTCTCTCTCTCTCTCTCTCTCTCTCTCTCTCTCTCTCTCTGAGCTGTCCTCTGCCCTCCTACCTCGTTGTTCTGTTTCTCTTCATTCTCTCTCTCTCTCCTCTCACTCTCTCTCTCTCTCTCTCTCTCTCTCTCTCTCTCTCTCTCTCTCTCTCTGCAGCCCTGTGAGTTTGACCGCAGTGCTGTTTGCGTTGGGAATAGGGGCATGTCCAGTCCTCTAATAAAAAAGGGAGTCCTGTCATTTAGCAGAAAGGCTTTCCAGTCATCGGGGCCGTATTTAGACATTTCCAAACGGATACTGCCACAGGATACTGTCTTACTCTGGATGCTTCAAATCACCACCCACTTGCTTTTGCTGCCTCTGCCCAACACACACACACACACACACACACACACACACACACACACGCTCACACGCATACGCATACGCGCACACACACACAGGCGCGCACACACAGGCACACATGCACTCTCACATATATTCCCACTCTCACTCACTCACTCACTCGCTTGCTTTCTCTCCTCTTTTCTCTCTTTCTTAATTTCTTTCTTTCTTTCTTTCTCTCTTTCTCTCCTATGTTCATATAACCATTGCTTTCGATTCCACTGCCTGTCATTTGGGTAAAGTAGGCCACTGCAATCCAGCAGGGATTCTCTTTGCTAATGCGTCGTTCAGTCAACTCTGCAGGCTGTGCCTGCGTGTGTGCGTCTGTGTGTGTGTGTGTGTTTGCGTGCGTGCATGCGTGAGCGGCGTTGGGGCTCCAGATCGAGGCTGGCTTGCTCGGCTGCCTCAGCTCTCTCTCTCTCTCTTACGTAACGGCCGTGTGCTGCTGGCTGGCTGGCTGGCTGGCTGGGGCCTGACTCCTGGGAACAGCCCTGCACCTAACGCGGCGTGGCAGCCGCATGGAACGGCAACGCGCAGTCTGCAAGCACGGCTCCACACACACACACACACACACACACACACGTACACACACACACCTCCTCCCTCGTGCTAGAGTTATGTCACTAGAATAAACACTGAGAAAAGATAAAAGATAAGGAATTAGGGATATGCACAGAGGCATTTTCAGTTTTTGTAACCTTTGTATTTTACAGGTCTGATTAGCCACAATTGTGCAGTAGCAACATTTGTGCTGTGAATGGTTAAGATTGCACTGCTAAGCACTTCATACATACACGGTTGCATAGTTAACCCCTGACATTGTCGGACGTCTCCAACAGCGTGATTGATGTTGAGAGGAGGGGGGAAGCTACTTTCTGAGCCATCTTGAACATCCTGAGAGAGGCCCTTCTACATTTGTTACACATGTGTCCTCCATACTTTTACACATGCGTTTTTTATTCTATTTATTTATTTATTTTTAAAAGCATGCACGGCATTGCGTACAGTACATTACATGCTGGGCCGACTCACTCCTTGCTTGCCATGCCATAGGCTAGCCTGGCACACAGAAGGGCCAGTGTGTGTGGAGCCCTGTGGCTGCTGCAGTGGCTTATAAACCAGATTTCCTCATGGTGGTGGTGAGTGGCTCTGTTGCTCCCACCTCTAACTGGGCCGGCGCTGATTAGAAAGCCACCGCTGGCCTCAATAATGCATGATGATGATGGTGGAAAGGGGAGGCCTGCCTTGTGCGTTTCTTTAGTGTGTGTGTGTGTGTGTGTGTGTGTGCACATCTCTAATTAGCATCCCTGGTGCACAGATGTATGGGTGCAGTGCCCAGCCAGCAGTGCCGCAGTTGCAGACAGATTAAGGTTGTTGTGATAGTATGATCTGTGTGTGTGTGTGTGTGTGTGTGTGTGTGTGAAAGTGGGGGTGTATGTGACGAGGACACGAGGTGGGATGATGGTAGTTGGGTGTTGGCGCGAGAGGAGGTTATTTTGGGTGTAGTTTGTGATAATTTGGTGTTTTTGTTTTCAATGGGCAGGAAGGACAAGTTTGTTGTTAGTATGAGGTTTTGGTATGTTGTGATCTGTTATGAACAGTGCAGGTCGGTTGGTGTTGAAATAAGGGTTGGATGTGGTTGTGGTGAGCGATGAGAAATCAGGCACCTCGGTCTCTGTCTGTTCTCCTTTCCTCTCTCTCTCTCTCTCTCTCTAGCTCTCATGGGAGCCGTGCTGGCAGAGGAAATAATTGAAATGTTTTTTTTTCTTTTTCGTTCCATTTTTCTCTTATTCTTTTGCTCTCTCTCATTATCTATGTCTCTCTTTCTCTCTCTCTCTACCCCTTTCTCTCACCCTCCCTCGCCCCTTCTCATTCTCTCTCTCTCTCTCTCTCTCTCTCTCTCTCTCTCTCTCTCTCTCTCTCTCTCTCTCTCTCTCTCTCTCTCTCTCTCTCTCTCTCTCTCTCTCTCTCTCTCACCCTTACCCCCCCCCCCCATGCCCCTAAGCTCTGACCCATATCTCATGAGTGTGACCTCCTAATAAGTCTGCCCAGCAGCTCAGTGCGCTTCCTCGGCCCCTTGTCTCTTTAACGACTTATTCAAGTTTCAAATTAAATCAAGAGTGGAGATGGGTGACTTTGCACAAACTTCACTAATTCACACTCCGCAGCCATGTGCAGTTTCATTAGGGTTTTTTGTTTTGTTGTGTGTGTGCGCGCGGTTAGCGGTGTGGTGCAGCACATCTGTGACACATCTGTAATGGGCACTGGAGGAGCAATTAGCAAGTGAGACCGCTGTTCTTACCTGAGTGTGATCAGGTGCATCATAAAACATCATTTCTTATGGGAAGTTGTTGAAGTGCCATCAATTTGATCAATATCGAGGCTTTGTTGTACAGTAATTTCCTGTGTATTAGCCGCATTGGGTATAAGCCGCAGGACAGTGTTTTATGCCAAATAAAAGAAGCAAATCCATATTAATGCCATATTAACTGCCTCAGTTTAACTGCCCCATATTAACTGTGTTGACCTTTATAGCTGAAGAAATTTTGCAAAATCAATGTATAAGCCGTGGCTAATAGGGAAATTGCGGTACATCTAACAAGCCCCCAACAGCGAAGTGTGTTTAAGGAGTAACGTCTTTGCAAAATTGTATTGATTCTTTTTAATATTAACTTATCTCTTTCTCTTTTTCTCTGTTTTGGTGTGCAGTCGCTGATATGCATTGAAGATGAGTGGCGTAGGAGATAACTCTTCGGACTCTGGCCGGACAGAGGCTCAGAAACGGAAAGAATGTTCCTCAGAGCTACTAGGCCCGAGGTAAGATCTGCTCAACAGCGAACACACTCACACACAGACACACACACACACACACTCCCTCACCAACGGACATTCACACACATATGCACAGGTGCTCAGACACATGCATGTACACACGCATACAGCCAAATGCACGCGCACACACACACACACACTCTCTCTTTCACACATACACATACTAAAACACACATGCTCCACGCTCTTTCCATCTCACACAAACACACACAACACACTTACACCCTGTCTCTCAAACACTCACGCACAGTGACAAACACCTGCTTCAGCGGCAGCCTTGTGTCATCTGCTGGCCGTGTCCCAGGGGCTCATATTTCCCCTGACCGTTTGACCCCCGTAGCGCTAACAACTGCAGCCTAAGCCCCCCCCCTTCCTTTAGCGTATGCTTGGCCTCTGAACTATTGAACCGCTACAAAAAGCCCAATATAGCTCCTATAGCTTCCTTGCTGATGCCCAGGTGCTGGTGATGTTGCTAAATAAAGCTTGTACGTCCCCCCCCATCTTTACTCAGCCAACTTTCCACTGACTCAGATAAACCTCGCTGTCTATTATCCATTCATAGAGAAAGGGATGAGGGGGTGGGGTGGGGTGGGGTGGCGTGGAGGGGAACCAAAAACCAGAAAAGTGCAGTGGGCGACATGTTTGCCGAAGCTGTTTTCCATCCACGCAACACAAATACTGCTGAAGAGGCTCCAGCCTGAATCGAAAGTGCAAGCCCTCTGATAGAGCTGCACAGACAAGGCGTGTGTGTGTGTGTGTGTGTGTGTGTGTGTGTGTGTGTGTGTGTGTGTGTGTGTGTGTGTGTGTGTGTGTGTGTGTGTGTGTGTGTGTGTGTGTGTGTGTGTGTGTGTGTGTGTGTGTGTGTGTGTGTGTGTGTGTGTGTGTGTGTGTGTGTGTGTGTGTGTGTGTGTGTGTGTGTGTGTGTGTGTGTGTGTGTGTGTGTGTGTGTGTGTGTGTGTTGGCCTCACTGCAGCCTGACAAACTGGCAAGTCTCATACTCTTGGGGCAAAAGCAAAAGGGGCCCCTCAGCGGACTTCCATCGCTGGCAGTTTCTGTGTGGTCAGGCGTTAGGGTGGACTCTCCTCGTTGAGTGACGGAGAGCTGAGCTCTGAAGGTCGCCAACTCCGCTCTCAGCGCCACAGCTGTGAACTAGTGACAACTCGAGTTTCGATGTGACTGGGCCTCCTTCACAACTTCACACTGAGGTTATTTGTTTACGTGATCGCTTAAATGGCCGTTCAAGTTCCACGCTCTCCTCTCCCCCCACATATCTTGCGTGACAAGACCATTGTGGTGTGTAGACCAAAAACGACATGCGTCACTCATTCACTGTATAGTAAGCTTTCACGAGCAGCGTCATAGTCACCAGTTTAGCTGATTATGAAGGTCATCCAGTTATCATCTCCCTTTTTTAATTGCACACCCAGTCACTGAATATGAAGCTAGAGGTCAAGATGATTGGGGGAGGGGTGTGCGTAATCTATAATTAAGCAGTAAGCCCCGGGAGGCCGTAGTCTAAGGGACCCTTGGCTGTTCTCAGATCAGTGTAAATTACGGACTCAAGTGCCTTATTGCTTTTCTAAAGCTGTTACCACGTCTATCTAGCAAGATTTTCATGAAGCGAATGCACAGCAAGGAAAATTCTTCCAAGAAATATATTTCCTCCATCTCAATGGTTGCCATGCAACATAGAGACGCAGCTACCCTAACTTTTGTGTAAACTGTGTTCGTGCATTGATATAGAACGAAATGCAGTCAAAGTATATGTTGGACTTTACAACAACATTAAATTGAATTTCCCTTTGGGGATCAATAAAGTATCTATCTATCTATCTATCTATCTATCTATCTATCTAAATGCGATTCATCAAGGGCCGGAACTATCCGTTTAAGAATTGCTCATTTTAAAACCTATAGAGTAGTTTCACCTGTGTGTTCTTAAAGCACATCTGTAAGTGTTAGAGCTAGTGTGTATAGTGTATATGTCATTAGAACCAGTCATTTATACCACGAGGCCTTCTCAACGGTGTTTTCAGCAGTGTAGCAGGTAAATGCTGTGTATTTGCTCCTGTCTTCACTTTGGAGATAAACGAAATGAAAACCCCCTTGATTTTGTTTTCCGGTGGTGGGGGTTGGCCGCGCACTGCTTTGGGCTCCTGTGTTTATTTTCGGTGGCACCTTCAGCCCAGTGACTTTGATCTCTCTCCCGTCTGTTTTCCGCAGCACCAAACGAAGCACTGAGAAGCGCAACCGGGAGCACGAGAATAAATACATCGAAGAGCTCGCCGAGCTGATCTTCGCCAACTTCAACGACATTGACAACTTCAATGTCAAGCCTGACAAATGTGCAATCTTGAAAGAAACTGTGAAGCAGATTCGTCAAATAAAGGAGCAAGGTAAGACGTGCTATAACTTGTTGTTTTCATGGAAATGTTTTGTTGTTTTCATGGGTGGGTGGGTGGGGGGGACACTCTTTAAGTAGCATATTTGTTTAGTTTTGTTCAGTTGAAATAGCAGCTTACTGGAACAGATCTTAATGCGATTGGGGACATATGCGAGTCCTTCTAGATGAAAGACTATAGATATGATCACCAAATGGCCCTCGTGAGGGACTCTCAGACAACATCAAGGCTGAATACTTGACTGAATCAACGCCACTGAATGCTTGAGCCTCCCTTTGCTCTCCATCCACCGTTCCATGTTATGACATGCTAGATGTGTGTAAAAGGCATACTAAAAGTTAGTAGGCTACTGACACAATTACAAGAACTGGATATTGGAACTGAGAAGTTTTAAGAGGCCCCCCAAAGCTTTGGAACCTCCCCATGTTGTGATGTTCTAGATTACATATTTGCGTTAAGTGTGTGCCTGTGATGGCTGATAAAGTGGAGATCTCAGGGGTGGTCCGTTTACAGAAGCTTTGTAGAACCTGGAGAAGTTTGTTTTTCTCTCAGTCTCTCTCTATCTCTGTCTATCTCTCTCTCTCCTTCTCTCTCTCTCTCTCTCTCTCTCTCTCTCATCTGAACATGACTGAGAGTGTGAAGGAATGTTTTATAAGGATTGCTGGAAAGATTTGGCAGTGGTGGAATGTCTTCAAATGCCTGTGCTTCCACAAAAGACTACTGTGTG
>NC_085012.1:23548971-23551471 GCF_963854185.1 Sardina pilchardus
GTTTCACATTTAAATGTAATGGGATATGAGAAGGCTGAATCACTGTAGGTCGGTCCCTACCTGGCTGTAGTCAATCTCTGCGCGGTAATGCGACACCTTGGCAGATGGGCACGGTGGCAACAGCTCGGCGCGGTCGCCAGCGCCTCCAAGAGTGGCCAGCAGCAACACTTGAGCCGGGGCCCAGAGCCCCGCGCCCGCGCCAGCGTGTGTCACACACGACGTCTGCGAGGGTTATTTATCTGAGCCTCACCCCCACCACCACCCCCCCCCCTCTTGTGCTGTGTTGGTACGGTCCACCCCCCCCCCTCCTCCTCCCCACAGCAGTGGTGGCAGACTGCACTGGTTTGGCGCCGGAGGAGCGACTCGTGTTTCGGGGAGTAATTACGATGAAGGATGGAGCGGATGGAGGAGGCTGAGCCGCCACCGTGATGCCAAGCGGGACAGCAGGGCGCAGCAACGCCACTCTGGACGGGGGGAGAGCTGGCACACGAGGAGGGGTGGCAGAGAGAGAGAGGGAGGGAGAGAGAGGGAGGGAGAGAGGGAGGAAGTGAGGAGAAATGAAGAGAGAGAGAAACTGGCTCTCGTGTGCTCGTGGCGTACAGTGTTTCTCTGATGGGGTGTGTGTTCTAGCGGAGGTGTGTGTGTGTGGAGGGCAGTGAGTGATTTGCATGGTCCAGTGCAGCTGTGTGGATTTGCTGGGTCCTGCTGGGAGCCCCACTGGCTCACCACACACACACACACACACACACACACACACACACACACACACAAGCCCTCTGTCCTAAAAATAAACACACACACACACACCAGCAGGCACCTATCTCCCATCACAAGGACGCACAAATGGAGAGATTGACCATTCACACTGTACTGTATACTTTCTTCACTTCCATTCATTATGGTCAGCCTTCACACTGCTCGTGCTGCTGCTTTGACACGGCCACGCCAATAAAGCTCATCAGTTGGAAGTGAACCCAAGATTGAAAGAGTGAGAGGGAGGCGGGGAGTTGGTGTGAGATCACAAGATGATTGACTGGGTGAGAGAGAGAAAGAGAGAGGGAGTAAAAAAGAGAGAAGAGGGTGAGTGAGTAAAAGAGGGCAAGGCAGAGTGAGAGAGCTAGAATGACGGAGAGATAGATGGCTCGAGAGAGGGAGGGAAGAAGAGAATGGGTGGCTGATGGAGATGAAGGGCGGAGAGAGGACGTGAGGATGGAGACACCATTAGCAGAGACAGACAGATGGGAGAGATTATTAGCTCCAGTAACATTATCCGTCATAAATACACAGTCTAGTAGTGAAACTCCGCTGAACTGGAGCGGAGGAGAGAGAGAGTGACAGTGAGTGAAAAGAGAGAAGAGGAGAGAGAGAGAGAGAGAGGGAGAGGGAGAGAGAGAGAGAAGGAAGGAAGGAAGGAAGGAGAGTAGGATGATTTCACACAGTGAGTAGTGGTGGCTGAGCGATGGCGCAGTGCTAGCACAGAAAAGCAAACTAGCGCGGGCAAGTTAGCGCAGGGAGCACCGCTGTCTGATGAATGGCCCACAGCTACCTCCACCCCTCCCCTCCTCTCCTGTCGACATATGGCTACGCGTCACAGCGAGCCGCTGCACCTTTCTAATGGGACCCCCCCCCCCCACCACCACTATCCTCCAACACACACACACACACACACCCACACACACACACACACACACACACACACACACACATCGGTCTTGGGCCCAGGGCGGAGGAGGAAGTGGGGCACAGTGTGTTGGGAACATACGCTTTCCAAAGCAGGCTAATTAACACCATCAGCAACCTGAGTGCGATCTGGGGTGTCAGAGCCTAGAGAGGGAGAGAGAGGGAGAGAGGGAGAGAGAGAGGGAGAGAGAGAGGGAGAGAGAGAGGGAGAGAGGGAGAGAGAGAGGGAGAGAGAGAGAGAGAGAGAGAGAGAGGGAGAGAGAGAGAGGGAGAGAGAGAGAGGGGGAGAGAGAGAGGGGGAGAGAGAGATGGATGGGCAAGCAATTGTACGAAGAAGGGATACAGTTTTTTTTTATCATTTCAAAAGAGAAAGTCATTGCGTGCAGAGAAAGTTGGAAGTGATTTGTCCGTAGGGTTGTTCCTTTCCGCTGATATTTTGTTCTGATTTCTCTTAAGTTGGTGTGGCGTCGTTCTTTATGACCTGTGTTCTCCGTGGTAACCCTGGGGCCAATCACAACACGTCTTGGCCACGCACTCCTATCTCCACAGTGGCAGTCTGGGGACCTGACAGACCAATTACGCTGTATGGATGTTTGATTATCCAGCCCCAGAGTGCAGGAGTTAATGGACTGCAGAGCGGAAGCAGTCACCTCGCACCCCAGCCATTTCATTGCGGCGTAGCAGTGGTGTTTCTGGTGCGAGCAGAGAGCCAAAAACATCAGAGCGGTTTCACTGAAAAGAGTACACCTTTACCTGCTCAACCCCAGACCAATTAACTGAGGACCACTTCATATATGCACACACACACACACACACACTC
>NC_085012.1:23556471-23598971 GCF_963854185.1 Sardina pilchardus
CCACGTGTCCTTGAAAACAAACACAAACTGTTGGGAACAGGGCTTGAGAGCGGGTCATAAGGGGTGGGAGAGGCCATTCGAGGGCACCAGTGTGGAGGTAGAGTGCTGACACTAGAAGCTGAGGGATTGGACAGAGGCTGGAGACGCACTGCCCAATTAACCAATCAGGGCACGCCCTGTCAGTTGTGCATGTCCTGTCATTCAACCAGCACAGAGCCCGTATTTACAAAGCACTTTGTCATGCCACAAAGAATATTCCGCTCCACTCCAAAGTCATACTGACAGTTTTTAACCAAGTTTAAAAAAAAAAAAATACACATTTTAAAAGCAACCTTTTTTAAATAATGAGAGAGACTCCTGTAGCCATGGCTAACCTCAAGTGTCAACTGGTTGGGGCAGTTGTATCAGGAAAGAGAAGCTGTTACAGATAGGCGTCAGGGCATTTAGTCTGTGTGTTAGCAGTTAGCGTCTGTGCCTTTTCTCTGTCCAGAAGAGGCTGTTTTTAACCGCAGCGCTAGTGGCCTTGGGTAGCTGTGCCTACCCTCCCCGGCTGGCCCGACCTGCCTCGCTGTTCCCTCAGCACCAATTAGTCCATGGTGGAGGTGATGAATCGCCGCACAGCCCAGTTTCATTATCTCCTGTTAGTAGATGCACACTGTTGTTGCCTGCCTGGCTACTCTCTTAATGGTCCAGATATTGAAGTAATATTCACACATCTCATTTAATATTCACACAGTCACACATTTCATCTTGTGGCTCAGATTTGACTTGATAAGGGACTTTATTACATTTTGTAGGAGCACGGTTTAGATATTTTTTGTGGCTAGAATTGAGACCTTGTTACAGTAAAGATGGGTTTATTGAACTGATATGAAATGTGTTTTGAAAACAGCATGCCCGCTCTCCAAATAAAGCATATTCCATTTCCTTTCCATATTCCAATTCACACATCATTATCCTGATTGGGATTCGCTGTGTTATGGCTACGGTTATGGCTACTTAGCGGACACATTTGTCCAAAGCATCTCAATAGCAATAAACAAGATGAGTGAATAATACACTAACATTGTATGAGCGTTATTTATAATAAACATCCCCATGGTCCTGATCTGTTTTACTGAGCCCTCTGATGTGTTGTTTGATGGTCTCCTCTCTCTCCTCCCCTGCGTAGGCCCTGGATGGCTTCTTCTTCGTGGTGAACATGGAGGGCAACATCGTGTTTGTGTCGGAGAACGTGACGCAGTACCTGCGCTACAACCAGGAGGAGCTGATGAACACCAGCGTCTACAGCATCCTGCACGTGGGCGACCACGCCGAGTTCATCAAGAACCTGCTGCCCAAGTCGCTGGGTGAGGCCACACACACACACACACACACACACACACACACACACACACACACACACACACATACACACTACAGAACCCCTCTTGCACTGAGCCCAGTATTCACTGGTACACTCTCACTTAGACTTCCTGCTCTCTGAGTGGACCTAAATATGTGAAGGGAGCATGTAATGTAGCTCAGTGTTGTGTGCTGTGGTATTCAGGCTGGCTGAGTCATTTCGGGTGTCCGCTCTGTACTGGAGTAATTAATGTGTTTGGTACAATGTAATGGAAATGTGTTTAGTGTGTGTGTTTGTTTAGTGAGTTGTATGTTATAGTGTAGTCTTTCTAGCTGAGTAGAGCTTTGAAGTGTGTGTGTGTGTGTGTGTGTGTGTGTGAGAGAGAGAGTGCTGTAGTGTAGGCTGTGGTCAGGCAGTAGCCATCTGGATGCACACTGGCCCTGATTAGCTGCTTGCTGCCCTACTTCCACTGGCTTATCAATGAGCACTGAACTACAGCGAGCAGATGGAGGCAGAGATAGAGGGGGTGGAGGGGTGTAGCAGAGGAGGAGAGGGAGGCAGAAGACCGAAATAAAGGAACAAAGAGATCAAGAGGGGAAAGGAAGAGAGAGAGAGAAGTAGAAAATAGAGAAGGAGGGGGAAGAAAGAGAGGGAGAAGAGAGAGAGGGAGAAGATTGAAAGAAACCAAGGAAGGGTGGGAGAAATGGACAAAGAGAAAGAGACGATTGGGGGAGTAAGAAGAAGAGGATGCGAAGAGAAAGAGCGGAGGATGGAGACAGAGCAGGAGAGTGGGAGAGATGGAGATCGAAATGTGCAGGGCCGCTCTCCTCATCTCTCTGGGTTCCCTCAGCATAGACCAGTATCGGTTCCTACTAGAACATGTCATCTTGATGCTAGAACCTTGTATAGTGTGAGCTTATGTGCACCCTCAAATAATACATCCTGATCTGACCGAATGCTTATGGCCAACCAAGTGCTTCTCGGTTCTTGTTCTTGTTCTTGAAAATACCCCCAAAAAACAGTGAAGCGTGAGTGTGTGTGTGTGATTCGGAACCTCCCCGGTCCGTTCCGCTGACTCCTCCTTGTTCTCTGCCCCCTCTAGTGAACGGGGTTCCGTGGTCGAGCGAGAACCCGCGGCGGAACAGCCACACGTTTAACTGCCGGATGCTGGTGAACCCGCACAGCGAGCCGGAGGACGAGCAGCAGGAGCAGGAGGCCCAGCAGAAGTACGAGACCATGCAGTGCTTCGCCGTGTCCGAGCCCAAGTCCATCAAGGAGGAGGGGGAGGGTAAGACGCCTTTGACCTCCTCAGTTTTTCTTTTTTCTTTTTTTCTATCTTTTATTTCTTTTTTTTCGTTGCTATTTTGTTTTTCTGTCCTTCCACACATCAGTCGGGGGGAAGTCGGGGATATTCGGGTGAAACTTGTTGGCCTTCGTTTCATTAAATTGTTTGAGATGAGGAAATCATCATTGCATGCTTCTACTTAATTGCTCTACTTTCATAATATAATGCCTCTCTAGCTTTTTCCATACAGTTCACCTGAAAGTGAGATATCTCCAACGTTTTGTGTGTAGTGTATTTTTGGGGGCTTTTTTATTTATTCATTCTTTCTCCCTCTCTCTCTCTGTCATTCCCTCTCTCTTTCTCTCTCTCATTGCGCTCAGTGACTCTGTTGAAGTGTGTCTGGCCGCTCTGGCAAGCGGTCCTATTTAACCCAGGGGTCCTCTCTCCCCAGCGCGTGGCGTCCACCGTGCTGCCTGCGCTGCGCTGCAGACCTCCCCCGCCTGCTGCTCTGCCCCGGCGCAGAGAGCAAAAGGCACCAACCTGCTTAGACTCCGTCAGAGCAGCCCGTGATTGAGTCTGACATTTCCTCACAACATCTGTTTGACAGGGAGAGGGAGGGAGAGAAAGAGGAAGGAGAGAGAGAGAGAGAGAGAGAGAGTGTGTGTGTGTGTGTGTGAGAGAGAGAGAGAGAGAGAGAGGAAAGGGGGGAGAGGGAGAAAGAGGAGATGCAGTCATTGGGAAAGAGGGAGAAAGGCAGCAAGAAGGAAGGAGTGAGGCACACATCTGTTGCCTCTCTAGAAGAAATGTTTCAATCTGTGTCACACACACACACACACACACACACACACACACACACACACACACACACACACACACACACACACCTCCCCTTCCTGAAAGTCACGTAGAGTTCACCCAATATGTGTGGATGTGTAAGCCCCACTTTTCCAGTGGATCAAGTTGGATTTCACTTTTGCTGGAATGAGCTCCCTGAACCCACACTGAGTGTGTGAGTGTGTGAGTGTGTGAGTGTGTGAGTGTGTGAGTGTGTGAGTGTGTGAGTGTGTGAGTGTGTGAGTGTGTGTGTGTGTGAGTGTGTGTACCCTAAGTGCACATTTGAAACTTTGAAAGACTTGGTAGTTTGTTTTTGTGGTATCCCCGATTGCAGAGGGTGTAGTTGTTTGTGTGTGTGTGTGTGTGTGTGCGCGCGCGCCTGGGGGCCTTTGAGTATTTATCAGGCTTGACTCTACCCTCGTCATCCTTTGAGACTGTAAGTAGTATAAACTGAGTGAGACGGGGCCTATTTGTATGACCTGTGTTGGCTGCACTGAGTAGCATGGCAGCTACTCACTCAGACTGGCTTTGAAGCCCTCTTGGACCATGCCAAAGGCAGAGCAGGTAGGGGTGTGTGTGTGTGAGAGAGAGAGAGAGAGACGGAGTAGTGGAGTAAGTTCTCCAGTCCAGGTTCGGACCACCCAGTGGTCTCTGTTTACAATTTTGAGAAGTGAGATGAGTGTGTGTGTGTGTGTGTGTGTGTGTGTGTGTGTGTGTGTGTGTGTGTGTGTGTGTGTGTGTGTGTGTGTGTGTGTGTGTGTGTGTGTGTGTGTGTGTGTGTGTGTGTGTGTGTGTGTGTGTGTGTGTGTGTGTGTGTGTGTGTGTGTGTGTGTGTGTGTGTGTGTGTGTGTGTGTGTGTGTGTGTGTGTGTGTGTGTGTGTGTGTGTGTGTGTGTGTGTGTGTCAGCAGCAACTGGTGAAAGTTGGCCCTCTAAGAATTTTGGGCTTCATCCAGGCAATCCTGGATTCAGCCTTTCTCTTTCTGCCCGACATGCTTCCTCACCCTCTCTCTCTCTCTCTCTCTTTCTATCTCTCTTTCTCCTGTTCTTTCTCTCTGTCTTTCTCCCTTTCTCTTTTTCTCCCTCTCTCCTTCCCTCCTTCCCTTTCTCTTTTACAATAGTCAGGGCATGGTGGGTTTATAGTCAGAGAGGAGGTGAGGGTATTTATTGCACAGGTGTTGTGTGTGTGTGCGCGCGCACGTGTGTGTTTGTGTGTGCGTGCATGTGTGTTGACACACACACATTCTGCATATTTGCGTGTACACCTGTGTGTACGTGTGTGTGTGTGTTGTGTATGTTTGGTGGTTTGTTTACCTGTGTGTGTGTGTGTGTGTGTGTGTGTGTGAGGGTCTGTGCTGACGCGCAGCTCTGCGTGACTGATGAGCTCTGTAAAGCGGGGCTCAGGATGCAGCCCTGTCCTGTGGGGCTCCCAGCAGGGTGCCGAGCCACGGTGACACACACTCCAAAGGTCACACTCCATCACACACCCACGCCCCGCGCCGCCGTGCCACTTTCTCACACATGTACACACACACACACACACACACATACTGTACACACACACACACACACATACTGTACACACACACACACACAATGTGTATACATATGACTAGTATACACTATCAGATACACAAACAAATAAAAATGTATACACAATACGGCACAGCTAGGTATACATACACCCACACATTCACAAATAACATACGGAAGTGTATAGTCACTGGCACCGTGCCTCGCTTTCACACGCATACACATCTATACAACCCTGTATTCAATCACACAACAGGGCACACAGGACACACACACATGCGCGCACACACACACACACACACACACACACACACACACACACACACCCCAAAGCTAGTGCAGCAGCCAGCAGTCATCATTAATATTCACATTAATAACTCCATTCAGTATGAGGTTCAGGCCATGGAGTTCACTGTCTATTCACTGAGTTCATTCTTCCTATTCTTCTCTCTCTCTCTCTCTCTCTCTCCCCTCCCCCCCTCGCTCTCTCTTTCCCCTCCCTCCTTCCCTCTCCCTCTCTTTGTTTAAAATATGAAGCCGTTTGCCATTTTCTTTTTAATCTGAGTGTCTGCACTCTGCATGTGGATTGTATAGGTGGTGAGTGTCGGATGTTCTCATGTATTGAGTGTTAAAAGATTTAAATGAGAGTAACTGAGTGCTCCACCCCTCCCTCCTTCCCTGTATGTGTGTGTGTGTGTGTGTGTGTGTGTGTGTGTGTGTGTGTGTCTGTGTGTAGACTTCCAGTCGTGTCTGATCTGTGTGGCGCGACGGGTACCCATGAAGGAGAGACCCATGATGCCTGCACACGAGAGCTTCACCACCCGCCAGGATCTCCAAGGTAACCAACCACACACACACACACACACACATGTGTACAGATGTGCCCAAGTACTCACTCAAATGCATACAAATACATGAAGACGCACGCATATATGCACACACACACTCACACAATCATACTGACATTGACACAACCCCACACTCAGACACCAATACAATATACAGACAGGCATGTACACACACTCACACTCCTACCTCTACGTCCCCGGGGCATGAGATGCCAGTCAGTCTGACTGCATGCCTGATGCACACAAACACAAGCCTGTGCTCCCTCATCTATACACACCACACACACACACTCGAGCACCGCCTACCTGCATATGCCTCCCGAGGGCAGGCGATGCCAGTCAGTCTGACTACTTCCTCAACTCACACACACACACACACACACACCACATCTAAACATACATTCTGTCCATTTATGCATACAACCCCAGGGCATGCGATGCCAGTCAGTTAAGGTACACCCCCCCCCCCCCCCCCCCCCCCCCATCCCCAAGCACACACACACACACACACACACACACACACACCTGCCCTCCAATCTAGTACTTGAGGTAGTGGGAGGGCCTCGGTGTTGCCTCTATAAAAATGGAATGGCTTTTGGCTCTGAGATTAGGGGGAGGGCGGGGTTCCCCTCCACATCAGAAGCCCTTGAGCTCAGGCTGCTTTGAACTCTGTCTGAGGTATGAGTGAGGGGAAATGAGACGAGCGTCATGTCAGGGCCTATACCACACACACACACACACACACACACACACACACACACACACACGTATTTATGTGTGTGTGCGCGCCAGTGTGTATGTTGCCCCACCAGCCAGTCTGTCTCTTTGTGTGTATGCATAAGAGGGCAACAGTGCTTCAGCATTGTGTTCTTCTATTTTTATATGTCCCCTTGTTGTTTTCTTGTTTGTCTGTCTGTGCCTGAGCCAGCCATTTCCGCTTGCCTAGATGTGTGTGTGCAATAACTCTGTCTCTCTCTCTCTCTGTGTGTGTGTGTGTGTGTTTGTGTGTGTGTGAGCAGGTAAGATCACGTCCCTAGACACCAGCTCGTTGCGGGCCTCCATGAAGCCCGGCTGGGAGGACCTGGTGCGGCGGTGCATCCAGCGGTTCCACCTGCAGAACGACGGCGAGATGTCCTTCGCCAAACGCCACCAGCAAGAGGGTAAGAGACCCGCACGCACCCCACATCTGCTCTGGCACGGCTCATACGTGAAAAGTGTGTAATGTCCACAACACTGTTTTTTGTTAAAAAAAACAAGCAATGTTTTGACCCTACCGGGTCTTCATGAGGCAAAATTGTACGTTGTCCTATAGCACAGTGGCTAGAGCAGAAGTGCTATGCTAACAACAATACAATGACGACCAGGACTGGGAGATCCTGACATTCAGCATAACAACACCAAGCTCAACAGCTAGAGCGAGGACAGGATAGGCTAACAACAC
This sequence comes from Sardina pilchardus, assembly GCF_963854185.1. Taxonomy (NCBI): domain Eukaryota; kingdom Metazoa; phylum Chordata; class Actinopteri; order Clupeiformes; family Clupeidae; genus Sardina; species Sardina pilchardus. The sequence continues at coordinate 23,563,756 of NC_085012.1, forward strand.
CAAGCTCAACAGCTAGAGCGAGGCCTGGATAGGCTAACTGCACCAAGCTCAACAGCTAGAGTGAGGACAGGATAGGCTAACTGCAATAAGCTCAACAGCTAGAGCGAGGACAGGATAGGCTAACTGCACCAAGCTCAACAGCTAGAGTGAGGACAGGATAGGCTAACTGCAATAAGCTCAACAGCTAGAGTGAGGACAGGATAGGCTAACTGCAATAAGCTCAACAGCTAGAGTGAGGACAGGATAGGCTAACTGCAATAAGCTCAACAGCTAGAGCGAGGCAAGGATAGGCTAACTGCACCAAGCTCAACAGGTACAGTGAGGCCAGGATAGGCTAACTGCACCAAGCTCAACAGCTAGAGCGAGGCAAGGATAGGCTAACAACACCAAGCTCAACAGCTAGAGTGAGGACAGGATAGGCTAACTGCACCAAGCTCAACACCTACGCTATGCTCACAAAACCAAGCTTTCATAGTATAAAGAGCTCGCCACAACATGCATAAAATTTGAGTGGTGTGAAAGTTACCTGGCAATATTTACGTTTACTAATTAGGGGGGGGGGGGTTATGAACCATTAATATTCATACATCTCTGTACTTTACGTAACTGTTAATGAACATCTCAACTCATGATGGCTCGATAGTCAATAGTGTCCATATTGTTTTCCACCCTAAGTGTGGAGTGAGTGTGAGAGATCTGGCAGGAGATTCAGATGCCTCTTTACCACAACCAGTGTCGCTTTGGTTAAAAAAACGTCAACCAAATGTAATGGAATGTAAAAGGAGAGAACCTTGTGTGCTAGTGCAACAGGGCTGTTGTTTGGGGTTATGGAAGCAGAGTAGATCACCCAGCTTGTTTGGCGTTTTGCATAATATTCCCCTTGGGGTTTAGGTTCACAAAACTATGTTAGGTGTGTGTGTGTGTGTGTGTGTGCGTGTGTCTGTGAGAGTGAATATGTCATTCTAATTTGACTGTTTAATGTGTGGGTAAACCCTCTTGTAGAGGTTGTTAAGTGGGCAACGGGATATTTTTGTGTGTGCATGTGTTAACATGCGTCTCATACACATTTGTGGTGTGTGTGTGTGTGTGTGTGTTCTCTCCCTCCAGTGCTGCGGCATGGCCAGGCGTTCAGCCCCATCTACCGCTTCTCCCTGGCAGACGGCACCATCGTGTCGGCACACACCAAGAGCAAGCTAGTGCGCTCCGCCACCAACGAGCCCCAGCTCTACATGTCTCTGCACATCCTGCAGAGGTAATTTGTGTGTGTGTTGTGGTGTGTGTGTGTGTGTGTGTGTGTGTCTATATATGTAAGTTTGTATTGTGTGTGTTTGTATGTGATTGTATGTACGTGTCTGTGTTTGTGTGCGTCTGTTTCTGAGTATATCTGTTTGTGTGTGTGTGTGTGTGTGTGTGGTGTATGTGCTATGTGCATCTGCAAAGTGTGTGTATCTAGTCATATCTGAGTCATGAAAGTGTGTGTGTGTGTGTGTGTGTTTGTGTCCTAAGATGTTTGTGAATGTTCTACTTGGACCTTTACTCCTTGACACCCAGTTGTGCATTGTCCTGCACTGAGCAAAGTTGAAGTTCCAGTTCTTCTGCTTCTAAGTATGCAAGGCCACCCTCCTCCAACAAGACTGTCATGGTGACCGAACGCCCCACTCTTGTTGGCCCCCCCCCTCTCTCTCTCTCTCTCTCTCTCTCTCTCTCTCTCTCTCTCTCTCTCTCTCTCTCTCTCTCTCTCTCTCTCTCTCTCTCTCCCTTCCCTCTCTCTCCCTCTCTCTCCCTCTCTCACTCAAGCACTCATTCATAACTTTTTCTGCTGCGTAAGTGGTGGGCCACAGAGATGGCATTGTCCGTCGGCCGTCGTCTGTAGTCGACTTGTGAATCTGTGGCCATGGACAAGGGTCAGGTGGCAAGCGGAAGCGTGGGTGACCGGCGCTCTTTATGAGGCCAGGTTATGTGACCGAGGCAGACCGCGCCACTGCCCACGGCTGTAGCCAGCCACTTGGTCTCGGCGACCTGGAGGGACCTCTCCTAAAACTGGCCTCTCGTCAGTAATCCATAGCTGACATTTCTGATGTGTGTGTGTGTGTTTATGTTTGTGTTATGTTTCAGCAGGTGAGTATCTCTGTTGGTTGGTTTTGTGTGTATGTGTTCTTGTATGTGTAATGTTTGTAAATATACCTGTGCTGACCAAGCACCACATCTCTGGGATCAGTGGTGAGCTAGTCGATGAGGAGAAGTATGTGGAATTAAAGGATTAGAATACGTAATGTTCCTCTGACACCTTCTTGCATTTTCATGGAAAAATACATAACATTTCCTGAAAAGTCATATAATGGACCTATTATGCATTAAACACTTTGTTTGTGTGAGTAAAGTGGATTTAAAGCAACAAAAGGATATTGTCCTCAGACACTACATACTATGATCCTTGCGTGCGTGCTTGCGTCTGCACATGGGCATACTATTTAGTCGCATATTATTGTATGTGTGTTAACACCCAGCTGTGTGTGTGTGTGTGTGTGTTTGCTCCTGATCCAGAGAGCAGCCGGTGTGTGGCATGTCCCAGGAAATGGGCGCTGGGCAGGGGATGGCCAAACCCCTGAACGCCAGCTCCTCCATGCCCAACGCGGGCGGCATGCCCTCGGGCTCCCAAGGCCAGGACACCACGGTCAGCAGTAACTCCTCCACCTCCGCCAGCTCCGGCTTCTCCGCCCAGGGGGGCCCTAAGGAGGCAGGGGCCTCCCCGATGGGCCCCTCGCCGGGCTACCGCTTCAGCTGCCCCCCGGGGGCCGGGGCGGGCCAGGGCGGCACCTACGGCTCGCTGAAGATGAACAGCCCGTCGCAGAGCAGCCCCAGCATGCTGTCGCCGCGGCAACGGGGCAGCCCGGGCGCGGCCGGCTCGCCGCGGTTACCGCCGCCGCAGTTCTCGCCGGCGGCCGGCAACAGCGGCCTGCACTCGCCGGCGCCGGGCCACGGCTACAGCAACTCGCTGCAGCAGCTGCAGGCGCTGAGCGAGGGCCACGCGGTCAGCCTGGGCGGCAGCGGCCTCGGCTCGCCCGACCGCAAGACCATGGGCTCGCCGGCCTCCAGCGCGCTCGGCGCTCACATGCTCAACAAGATGCCCGCCGGAGCGGGAGGAGGAGGAGGAGGAGGGGGTGGGGCGGACGGCTTCGGTTCCGACCCCAGTCAGCAGAATCAGAACCAGGCCATGGATCCTAGCCGCACCCCGGGGCAACAAGGGGAGGACGGCTCGGACGTGAAGGACGAGAAGGACCCCAGCCTGGGCGGGTTCGGCGGGCCCGGGCAGGGGGGCGACTCGGCCTCGGACCCCCAGAGTCGCCTCCACGACAGCAAGGGCCACACCAAGCTGCTGCAGCTGCTCACCACCAAGACGGAGCCCATCGAGCCGCCCTCCCCGCCCATGCCCGGCGACCCCTCCTGCAAGGACCCCTCGTCCGGGGGCCCCATGGGGCTCGGCCTGGGGGGCCCGGGGGGCATGGGGGGACCCGGCCCCGCCGGCGCCCACGGCACCTCCCTGAAGGAGAAGCACAAGATCCTCCACCGGCTGCTCCAGCACAGCACCACGCCCGTGGACCTGGCCAAGCTGACCGCCGAGGCCACGGGCAAGGAGCCGGGCGCGGACGGCGCCGGGGCGGGCGGCGGCGGCGGCAACGGCGGCGCCGGGGCCCTCGGGGAGCTGAACCCCAAACAGGAGCCCATCAGCCCCAAGAAGAAGGACAACGCGCTGCTGCGCTACCTGCTCGACAAGGACGACAACACCAAGATCAAGGTGGAGCCGGGCGGCGAGATCAAGCTGGAGCCCACCGGCAAGATGCCCATGGTGAAGACGGAGAAGACCGAGATGGGCTACGAGCGAGCCGAACCGGTGAGTTTTTTCAAACGCGCTCCTGGCACCTATCTGCCAACGCTTTGGCACCAACATCAAATTGGCGTACGCACTGCTAGCGAGGCACTCATAAGAGTCAATCAGGCTGTGTTTTCGGTCCATCATGCCAGGTTTGCAGAGCGTGGAGTAAACTATTTCATTTGAACGATTTGGTGGGGAGCTTGTTGGGGGATTGTTGCTCGTGCCAGACGATTATTTGCCATTTGGCACGCAATGCTTTTTCATCCAAAGCAACTTAACACATCGCCATTTGCAAAATCTCAGAGCAGTTTGCTTAGTTGGGACCAAACAAAGGCACCTGGGCATATTTCAAAGCTTAATTGATTACTCCTAAAAAACGAAAACTCCTCGCTCGAAATCCATCATCGTCATGGTTGTAGAACTCTGAGAGGCTGAAGATCTCCTCATAGGAGAGTATTGCAAGCAGATCTTGTCCTTAGTTGTTTGGAGGTTAGGTTTATTGTAAAGTGGTGCAATTATCCATGGTATAATGATGTCCTTTCTGTGCGTTGAGTAGATGACTTTCTCATGTCCCGTCTGTACAGTGAAAGGAACTGACTGCTAGCATGTTTAACCCAACTGCACCTGAAACGCTGTATACATTCTTCAGCCACTCCATACACTTCCTGTACCCGGATTAGTCAACCTTTGACATTCGCACCGCCAGCTGTAACCCCCCTCTGCATCCAACACACACACACACACACACACACACACACACGCACGCACACCATACACCTGTGCCACCACCTGCCTTGGGAGCTGCATGTCCCCTCCCCTGTATTCTGCCCGGTCAGGGAGTAACACCTGTGTGGACTCTATCACAGCATTGTCAGAGTTGGAGAACCGCAGGGTTTTCTCTCAGGTCCACACACACACACACGTCACATACACACACACACACACACACACACACACACACACACACACACACACGTAAGAATTTCTGAAATGTGTCACTAACATGTACAACGTCAGAGGTGGAGTCTGATAACCACAGGGTTTCCTCTTGGGTCTGACCACACACACACACACACACACACACACACACACACACACACACACACACACACACACACACAGTTCTGAAACATCTCTCTGACATATAGAGCGTCAGAGTCTCAGAGCCCCAAGGCTTCGTCTAGAGACCACACACAGTAAAGGCTGCAAGGACACACTAAGGCTGATGAATCGATATCTTGTTGATTATTAAATTAATTGTTAGCTATTTGGATTAATCGTCTACAAAAAGAACTGTTAGTTCCACATGCACACACACACACACACAAACAATGCAGAGATCTCAATGACACACACACACACACACACACACACACACACACACACACACACACACACACACACTCAAACCAATTGAGAAAGGTCTCACTGAGGTCCGGCGTGTCCGGCGGTGAGCGTGGCCTCCCCACAGGGTGTCCTGTGCAGGCGGAGCTGCCCCCACGTGACGGCCGGCCCGTGTGTGGTGCGTCCCAGCCGTGCCCTGTTTAGTGTGCACTGCGCAGGCTGTGAAGCTGTGACACATGTGCACACACTGAAGGGCTTCTCTGTGGCCTACTTCCAGATGCACTGGTGGGGACGTAGAGCAGCTGTGTAGACAACCAGATCGCCAACATATTGGTGTGAATAGTGGTGTGTGTGTGGGTATGTGTGTGTGTGTGTGTGTGTCTGAGTGTGTAACACACCACATCAATGTTCCCATTCCCACAGTACAGCACAGCAGGCTGTGTGAGCTTGCTTCTGCCCCTCCTTTCCCCCCCTCCCTCTCCTCTCGTTTCTCTCGTTCTGTCTCTCGTTTTCTCTCTCTCCTTTCTCGGTCTCTCTCTCTCTCTCTCTCTCTCTCTCTCTCTCTCTCTCTCTCTCTCTCTCTCTCTCTCTCTCTCTCTCTCTCTCTCTCTCTCTCTGCCCGGGCTGCCTTAAGTGGAGCAGACATCAGATTTATTATCTGCCCAATGGAGACTCAGATAGAGCCAGTGTAGTAACAGCAGGGAAATAAATGACTGGGCCCGTTGGCAAGAGAGCCAGAGAAGGGGGGAGATAGATAGAGAGAGAGAGAGAGAGAAAAGAGAGAAAGAAAAAGATGGGTGATGAGCAAGAGAGAGAGAGAGAATGAGAGGTGGTTCGGAGAGAGGGAGGGAGCTGGAAAAAGAGAGGGAGAATGAAGAGGGAGGTGTAAAGAGAGTGTGTGAGCTCGTGGAGGAGGGGAAAAAAAGCAGATTGCTGCTTGCTAATTCCATCATGTCAGTGTGCTAAACAGGAGCTGTGGGAGACGCGGGGTTTCATCTGGGAATGGCCGTGACTTTATCCGAGAGGCCGGAGAGTGAAGGAGATGTAGGCAGATAGGTAAAAATACCCGCCGTTCTGGGAGACGAGGAACAGAGGAACAGAGAAGAGCGATGTGGAGGTAGAGAGGACAGACAGTGGAGGCAGAGAGGAGAAGGGCGTGCTGGCTGGACCTCCTCTGCTGGATCTGTTGACCACGCTGGATTTCAGCGACATGCTAAATCCAGCAGGTTCAGCTCCGAGCTCCTCAGACATTCTCCAGATGTTCCCCGCAGGAGCAGAGAGAGGCGTTCAGAAGCAGGAGGGAGAGAGAGAGAGAGAGAGAGGGGGGGAGAGAGAGAAGGCTAAAAAGAGAGGGAGGAGAGGATGGTGGTGGTCTGGTGTGGTGTGGTCGTGTGGCTGCGGTGCCACCAGCTCTGTGTGTTGTCACTGCAGGCCTATGAAGCCACCCTGACTGAGTCAGAGCTGTCAAGACGTCACTACAGCAGACACATGGCTCACTTTTCTCCAGCTCTCTCTCGCTTTCTCTCGCTCTGTCGCTCTCTTCCCCTTTTACTCACTCACACACTCATTCTCTCCATCTCTCCCTCACTTTCTCCACCCTCTCGCCTTCTGTCTCTCTCTCTGTACTTACTGTAGTCCCTTTTTCTGTCTCTCTTTCTTCTTTGTCCCTTATTCTGTCTCTCTCTTCCTTTTCGCTGTCTGTCTTGCCATGCCCCTGTATGTCTCCATCTTTCTCACGCTCACTCTCACACACATTCACACACACACACACACACACACACACACACACACACACTCCCTCCTTTTCTCAGCTTCATTCCCATTCTCTCCCTACATATCTCTCTGTGCATTCTATTAGTCCCCTGTCTTTTTATCTGCCATCTTCCTTCCTTCTCTCCCCCCCCCCTCCCTCTCTCTGTCAGTGTTACGGGGAGGGGGGGGGGGCTTGTAATCCCGTGTAAATCCTAGAGGGGTGATATTAGACTGATGTTCCGCTGATATCAGAACGATAAGTCCAGAGTGCACTGGGCTGTGACCAGGCTTTAGCTGGGTGTGGGGATAGGGGAGCGGTCAAGAGACCCCGAGAGAGAGGGGAGAGAGAGAGAGAGGGAGAGAGAGAGAGAGAGAGGGAGAGGGAGAGGGAGAGGGAGAGGGAGAGAGAGGGGAGAGAGGAATGGGGATAAGGGTTGAAGTGAGGAGCCAAGGAAGCATAACCCTGCTGCCAGTCTGAGTGAGTGTTGCAATGAAGATGTATGTAAAGACAGACAGGCTGTAGATGGCCTGGAGAGACTCCCCCAGACAAAAAACAGCGGGAGTTGACATTTGTACATCCGTACTGTACCTTCACACCCAAATAGCTTCTTATGACCTTATACCCACAATCTCTGTTTATATGACATGGCAAGAATGTGACATAAGTATGTGTATTGTTGTGTGTATACACACACACACACACACACACACACACGCATGCACACACTTTTGTTGAGGGAACATGCTGTAACAGAGGTAAAGGAAGCATCTCCATAGCAACAAACAGGCAGGCATGCGTGTGACTGGAGCCAAAGGAACGTCCCGAGCTCTCTGCCAGAGCATTGCTCCTGAAGGCGCTAGGCTAGAGCTCCGACAGTCTCCCGTCGGAGCGCTTTACCGGAGCGGCGTTCCCGCGGCGGCGTTCCTGCAGCCCTACAGACGGCCGCTAAGGCCAAGGCCACCGTCACAGGACAGGCAGCGGCACAGGGCTCCCGTCATTCGGCGGTGTGGGGGTGGGGGTGGGGGTGGGGGTGGACGTGGGGGTTGCCAGATAGGATAGAGTTGACGGACTCCTAATAAGTGCCCTACTTGTGCGTTGTGTGTTTGTCTGTGTGCCTGATACTGCTCCACTGACACTAATTCCCTGTGGTGTGTTGGGATTCACATTAGCTACCTGTCACATGACGGCAACCATGAGGTCAAGAGGCGACACCGAATGGCCTTAATCTCCACTTGGGTGGATATCAGATATGGGGTGGACAGGACAGTGCCGTTTGACCAGTGAGTGTCCAGAAGTACTGTATCTGATCTGAGAGGGGGAAAAAAGGAAAATCAGGCGTTATCACTATGCTCTGTTTTTGTTTTTTTGTTTAAAAAAAAAAACCCCAGCATATTCAATCTGTGGCATATGTGTGGAAAGAACACTCTAATCAGGTCACATGAGAGTGTGTAAACGCAGCCAGACAGAGAGGGGGAGAGGGAGAGCGCATGTGCAGGAGACTCACCGAGGAGAGAAAATGAAACGTGCTGAGGAAGAGACCGAGACGGAGACCGAGAGAGCGCTTGGCGAACAAAAAGAAAGACCGAGAGGGAATGAGGAGACTTTGGAGGTGGACGGCAATGCCGTTCAGTCTATGGCTCCAGCAAAAGCGATGACTGTGAAGACTTACCTGTCTTCTGTCTGAGCTGACTGGGGGAAAAAAAGATCTGTTAAGGAATGCAGTAGCTAGTCTCCAGAGCAGGTGAGCTTTGAGGTGAGGAAGAGGAGGAGGAGGAGGAGGAAGAGGTGCGGGCAGTGGCGAGGGTGTTGTGCGAGCGGTGCGGTGGGATGGGTGGGTCATGTGACCAGTTGTAGCTGCCGCTGCTCAGGCTAGGCCTAATTGCATCAGAAAGGCGCTCGTTTCCTCTCCTCACAGTTGGATAGTGATGAAAGCGCACTTTAAACGGGTTCAGCAATATGGCATTCATTAGTGTCATTTTAATGGCAGGCCAGGGCCCGGCCAAAGAAAACCAGCCCAGATGCATACATCTTTCTCTCCTTTCTTTCTCTCTTTCTTTCTTTCTTTCTTTTTTCTTTCTTTCTTTCTTTCTCTCTTCTTCTTTTTCCTACGCACTCTCCTTCTCTCTCTTGCTCCTCCCTGGCCTCGGTCTCTCCATCTTTTCTGTTGCTCTCCCTCTGCCTCACACTTTCATCTTGTTTTTCCTTCTCCTTTTCCTCTTTTCCTTTCCTTCTCCTTGTCTGCGTCCATCGCTCCCTTACCTTTTTCCCCCCTTTCTCTCCATTTCCCATCGTTTTCCTCCTTTCACTCCTCTTTTCTCTCTCTCCCTGCCCATCTCTCTCTCTCTCTCTCTCTCTCTCTCTCTCTCTCTCTCTCTCTCTCTCTCTCTCTCTCTCTCTCTCTCTCTCTCTCTCTCCCTCTCTCCCCCCCATCTGGCTCTCTCTCCTCTGAGGAGTGGGCTAGTATGAGCTATGCAGGAAGTCATGACTTCATTAAGGGTCTTGCCAGCCTCATGTTTCCATCATCGTCGTCCCTCCACTTTATTGGTAATATTTGGGTTTGGCCATGTGTGAAAGCCGCCTGCAGTTGGCATGCCCCCCCCACCCCCCTTCCTTACACACACACACACACACACACACACACACACAACCTCTCCCCTGTGCCCTCTCTCCCCCTCTCTTTTCTACAGCTCTTTATTTCTCTCTCTCTCTCTCCCGCTCTCTCTTCCTTCCTCGGTCACCCTCTCTCTCTCTTTTTTTTTTAATAGATGAATTATTGATGGCTTTTGCAGAGCTGAATAGGAAATCAGAGCAGAGCTGTTTGACTGCCAACCTGGCCCTGCTGCTGCTACTGCTGTGTGTCTGTGTGTGTGTGTGTGTGTGTGTGTGTGTGGTGAAGTTGTTTATGTGCGGTGAGTACGTGTTAATGCAGTTGGTGTGTGCGAGAAGCATGCAGGCCAGCTGTGTGCGCATACATGATGGTTAGTGACTCTGTGTGTACTTGTGTGTGTGTGTGCGTATACAGCAGGGTGTGCCTCGAACCACAGGGGTTTGTCTAATCAGCACCTCCTCTTATTCCAGGAATCACCTACCTTCCCCCAAACCACTGCCTGACATACCTGACACACACACACACACACACACACACACACACACACACACACACACACAGCTGTTGTGTGACATGGACAGAGATCAGACTTGAAACACACACCTGTGATTCCACAGCTCTTTCTGTCCACAGTCACATGCACAACCTCCGATAGCCGCATCTCTTACCCCTTACTGCGGCCTTAAAAGCTCTGTGTGTGTGTGTGTGTGTGTGTGTGTGTGTGTGTGTGTGTGTGTGTGTGTGTGTGTGTGTGTGTGTGTGTGTGTGTGTGTGTGTGTGTGTGTGTGTGTGTGTGTGTGTGTGTGTGTGGTTTCACCTCCGGTGTGCTGTAATTGGCTTGATGAGGCCGGCTGACTGGCTGCGCGGGCCTCATGATTGGTTCAGCAAATGGTGCACTCTCTGCCTCGCTGGCCTTACAGGGAGAAATGGCTAAACAAACACAAGACGCACAGCGATAGGGGAAATGAACTGTGACCGCTCATGTAAACACGCACACACACACACACACACACATACACATATGGGCACTCACACACACACATATGGACACTCTCACACTCGCATACATACATACATGTACATACATGCATACATACATGCATGCATATATACATACATGCATACATACATACATACTGTACTTGCATGCATGCATACATACATACACACAAGCAGACAAACACAGTACGCACACTGAGCTGGGAAATTAACTGTGACCACTCATGTAAACACACATACACACAGACACACAGACACACACACACACACACACACAGATATGCAGATACACAGCTATACTCAGACATGCTTGCATGCACGTCCAGACTGAGGGAAATGTGCACAGACCTGTGTAAGCGGACACACATACTCCCTGCAGGCATGCACACACACTCACACACTGAGATAAGTGTACACACACACACACACACACACACACACACACACACACACACACACACACACACACACCGGGTGTCTCTCTCTCCCCTCATGCCTCTCAGCAGCGTCTGCCACAGCAGTGAAGAACTGCAGCTCCATAGACAGGACTAGAGCAGACACGAGCCGGATGTGGGCCTGCGCTGGCCCAGGCACGCCCCAGTGCCAGCTGTGGAGTGGCAGGAGGAAGCAAGCCAGAGGCAGGGCTGGACTGGGTCCAGCTTAGTAGGAGGCAGGGACCCCCCCTTAGTGATAAGTGTAGTTTCCTGTGTGATGGGGGGAAAAAAGCAATGCAGCGCGAGACATATTGTGCATCCCTTAACTGATTGGGGTTTTGATGGTTTACAGAATGTGTGTGCTTATGAAGGGTGTGAGAGAGAGACACACACACACACACACACACACCTGATTAGTGACATGAGCTGAGCAGATTCTAATCCTGAAGGAAAAGGAGGCCAATGAAGAGCGAAAGAAAAAAGTAAACTCTGTCTGTCTGTCTGTCTGTCTGTCTGTCTGTCTGTCTGTCTGTCTGTTGGTCTGTGAGTGAATAAGCGAATGGAGAGAAATAGGAGAGTGAGACATTTGGTGAGCATAGAGCAAGACAGTGAGAAATGGAGAAAGACACTGACTGACTGGGGCTGTAGATAATCAACAGCTTGTCTCCATGGCAAAGGGCAGAAAGAGAGAGAGGCAGGGGGGAGCGAGTGAGCAAGGGAGGGAGGGGTAGAGAGAGAGAGAGAGAGAGAGAGAGAGAGCAAGAGAGAGAGAGAGATACAGATAGAGAGAGGGAGTTGGGGACAGCCAGCCAGTTAGTCCAAGTGTTCTGGATCCTTCCACCATGAGTGACCTCATTAGGCTTCCTCTCTTTCTTTTTTCTTTCTCTCTCTCCCTCTCTCTCTTTTGGTCTCTTTCTCTCTCTCTCTCTCTCTCTCTCTCTCTCTCTTTCTCTCTCCCTGTCCCTCTCTCTGTTTTGGTCTCTTTCTCCCTCTCTTCTCTCTCTCTCTCTCTCTCTCTCTCTCTCTCTCTCTCTCTCTCTGCACACACCCTGTCTTTCAGTGGCACTTCCTCACAGCGCGACAAAACCGGACCAGTTCAAAGCAGGCTAGGAAGACCACCAGTGGACAAGTGTGTGTGTGTGTGTGTGTGTGTGTGTGTGTGTGTGGCAAGCACACAGAGATGTTGGTCAGGCCATGTTATGTCCGGAAGCCATGCCTGCTGTAACAGCCACTTGCTCTTCTACACTCAGATTACAGCATTAGCTAGCATGCACACTCCTTTAAGGCCACTTAAAGTGCACTAATACCATGCATATGGATCCATACATTCTATCCATACTAACTATACTACCCATACGCTACCAGGCAGGTCAACACAGGTCAACACAGGCTTGCATACTCATTAAGTACTTCTGTGCATACTCTTTAACAAGTCGTTAAGGGCTGTCTGTGTTGCACACTGGTCTGTCCTTGGTGAGTGAGTGAGTGAGTGTGTGTGTGTGTGTGTGTGTGTGTTAATGTGATGGGAGCGAGAAGCCTGCTCTTCGGCGTGCTGTGAGGAGAAAATGTCCCATTTAGAATGTGCTCATGAATGTTGCATGGCGCCATGCTGTTGAGTTTCGTTTGCGAGGAGCCCCGACATGCGAGTTAATAGAGACGTCTGTCGCGCTGCCCCCTGCTGTCCGTTTAGTGGAACAGACCTCTCCATATGCTCCCAGCTCTCGTGCTTTCGGTCTCTTTTCAAAGTAAAACATACACACACATACACACACATACACACACAGATACACACACACACACACACACACACACACACACACACACACACACACACACACATATCTTTCTGTGTTAGTCAAACTAAAAGGCATACATGCGTTTACACAGTCTCAATCTCCCTCTCGTCCTAACATACGCACACACCCATTTCTCAACACCTCTCCCTCCATCGCGCTCGAGTCGCTCTCTTTCTCGAGTCCCTCCTTTTCTCGAGTCACTCTCTTTCTCGCCTGTCTCTCAGTCGAGTGTATACACACTGCAGTAGATGTTTGCTCGCCTTATGGTAGCGTCAGTGCATTATAAAGCCGTTTAGCTTAGCTCCGTTTGGTGGCGTTTTGATGCCGCTGGAGTCAGTTTGCTCGCCTTACTTCTTGAATTGCGGATTCTTTTTGGATAAATGCACAATTGTGTGTGTGTGTGTGTGTGTGTGTGTGTGTGTGTGTTTATGTGTTATCTCTTTAGAGGCCGTCTTTTTCAACCTTAGCATAAGATCACAGAAGAAGAGGTTTTGCTGGAATATCAGTGGCTCGAAGCATTTTTTTGTTCCTCCATTAGATAAACAGGAAAAACCAAACAAGAAACCCCCTGCTGTTTTCCCGTCCCAGCTTGTTAAGTGTGTGTGTGTGTGTGTGTGTGTGTGTGATCGCATGTGTTTGGATTTTGGAGGCACACCACCAGTGGCTGAACGCAGTATAAGCACACGCCGTTAAAAATGCATGCTGTGCATGAAACAGACGCCCGATCCTCTAGCATGTGTTCCAGTCATGGAGTTGTGTGTGTGTGTGTGTGTGTGTGTGTGTGTGTGTGTGTGTGTGTATATTTGTGTATGTACACATGTGCGTGTGTGTGTGTGTGTGTGTGTAGGCGGGCAGCTGATGTGTGGCGAAGGGTACCAGCGTTTGGATAACCTGCTTTAACATGACGTTGTGCCTGCCCCAGATACCCGGACTCACCACATACAGCAGTGTGTCAGCGCTCCCTCTCCCTCTCCCTCTCCTCATACTCACACACGCACCCTCAGTTCCCATCGCTGCTTATGGACATACTAATGCCTCTTAGCAGACACAGTGTACAATAGCAATAAACATTTAGCATTAAAACTAGTCTACCTATTGCCTACATTCAAAATACCGATTATAGTAAAAGACTAAATACATAGGAAAGAATGATAGCAATAGCAAGTTGTCATAACAGTAACCATAAACGTGAACAGACATACAAACGTGCCTTTTGATCCAGCAGTAGAAGGAAGAGCATGAGGTCAGGTATTCCACCAACAAGGAATAAATGGGAAAGGGTCTTGACTGTGACCTCTTGGGGTTGATGGAAGGCCAACACAGCAGTGGGTGAGAGCAGGTCATAGTTCTGGAGTAGAGGAATAACTAACAGAGGAGTTGCATTAGTTTCTTTGGCTGTTTAAAGACCAAACATGCCGCTGCATTTTGAATCATCTGCAATGGTCTCACTACACAAGCAGTTAGGCCATCTAACAGTGCATCCAGTTTAGCAAGAACCACGGCCTGAGCAAGACTTTGTATGGCATATTGTGGATGAAGAAGATCAGTTCTGATCTTCCAAATATTGCACAGTGTGACATGACTTAGTGGCTGAGGTTAGATGCTCCGAAAATGAATCGAATTTACTTGAAGTCTTAGCAGGTGGTCAAAGAAGATTGATGTCCATGGATGGATCATTTCAATGCCTTTAAAAACTGACGGCTGAATGTTTTCATAGTTCCTCACACCCCCCCACCCTAGAGTCCCCACACTGGACATCTTTTGGAGTCCAGAGTCGTCCAGTGTTTCCTTCTACAGTAGTGAGATGTGTGGTCTGGTCAGACTCCTCTGACCAACAGCAGCAGCTGTGTTGAGTGCCCACCGCACGCCTCCCTCCCGATTCACGCTCTGACCTCTCGTGGCACCTGTGGTCAAGAGAGAGAGAAAGTGCTCCGGCAGGACACGATGAAATGCTCATGAGTCACGCTCTCAGGAAGTGATGAATCACGTTGCTTATCTATGTCTTTTTTTCTCTCTCTCTCTCTGTGTGTGTGTGTGTGTGTGTGTGTGTGTACACAGTCGAGCGAGCTGGATGACATCCTGGACGACCTGCAGAACAGCCAGCCGGGTCTGTTCAGCGAGAACCGGCCCGGCTCGGTGCCGGCCACCATGGACAAGCAGTCCATCATCAACGACATCCTGCAGATGAGCCAGGACGCCAACGCAGCCATGGGCCCCAACCAGCAGCCCAAGGCCTTCCCCCCCATGGGACAAGCCAGTGAGTGGCAAGCTGTGTGTGTGTGTGTGTGTGTGTGTGTGTGTGTGTGTGTGTTAGGTCTGCGTGTGTGTGTGTGTGTGTCTGTCAGCGTGTTTGGGTTAGGTCTGCGTGTGTTTGTCTGTCTGCACTTGTGTGTGTGCGTGTGTGCGTATGTATGTTATGTATGTATGTATGTGTAGAGTGGAGGTAGCAGCTGAGTTCTAAAAACAGGAGTTAATGATGTACACACACACACACACACACACACACACACACACACACACACACACACACAGGCACATCCATACAGTAACACAGACAGTACAGATGCACACTTCCATGCATGAAAGCGCTTATATGTAGGACTGTTAACCACATGTGTTCACTCTAAACATTTAGAGGATGAGACTCTTACACAGACTTACACTTAGACGTGTTCAACCTGCACCACACACACACACACAAACGCACGCACGCCCACACACACCTCTAGAGAAATGAGATTAGATCTCCCCTGCCACACCCTCTGTCTCTCTGTGTGTGTGTGTGTGTGTGTGTGTGTGTTACATAATGCTCTGGTAATAGAGCGGCTTTGCGAGGGGCCTGAGTGGAGCTGACGGCCTAATCCAGCTCGTGCTCCTCGTGGATGTTGTTTGTTTGCTTGTTTGTTTGTTTGTCAACACACCAAAACCACATGCGTGATCGTCCCAGTGCCTCCAAAAACACAAGGTTGGATGCTAACGCAGGGCAAGGCAGGAGACAGGAAATCAAAGTTTTCACTTAAGTTAGCTATTATTATGTTGTGTTTTTAAATGTATTATATGTAAACCATCGGGACCAAACTTGTGTTTTTGTCCTCATTTGAACCCTTAAACATGTTATATATTGCACTGTAGCCCACTACATGAAGAATATTCCACATATCAAATCAGTCATTGTTACCTCTCAGTCAAAACATAATGAAATACTAGTTCTCAATCATTATTATTGCTACAAAATGGATAACAGTGAGAGTGTAGTTTAGATTTCCCTCTGCATTGATAAAGTATTTCAGTATACGATATCTCATCTTCTGTCCCCTCCGTCCTCCCTGCAGACTTTGGTGGCCCCAGGCCGGGTCAGGGAGGGAGAGCTCCCCCGGGCAGAAGCATGTCTCTGGACATGAACATGGCCGCCAAGGCCTCCCCCGGCCAGTTCCCCCTCCTGAGGAACAGCAGTCCATACAGCCTGATGCAGCAGCAGCAGCAGCAGCAAGGCATGATGGCAAACCACAGGGTCATGGTCAACCCAGGTGAGTCTCTCTAGCCCACTCCCATGACACACACACACACACACACTCACACACACACACTCGGGCATGACGTGCATCTTTCGTGCGTGTACTTTTCTGATAGTTATTGATGACAAGCGTTTAGGGGGCTGAGGAGTGTGAATGTATCATAGAAGCAAAAAACTCCTGGATGTAGTGTACACCCTTTGTAGTGTACGCTTTGAGTCTTTACCACAAGGTGAGTGCACTTCATAGATGTAAGAATGGGATTGCAAGTAGGAGAGACACTAATAGGCACCAACAAGGGACCATGGGAAAGACGGTCAGTAGGAGATTAAATGGCGGTAACTGCATCAACCCTGCCCCCCAGGATTAAGTGCACTTTTCAGGTGAACCAAGAGGATGAGTGTTAGTGTGTATTGAACAAGTGTCTCAATCGGTGTTGTTCCAAAAAGTAATCAGAAAGTGTTCTGGAAATAACACGTTGACATACAGGGTCCAGTCTGGTAGATCAAGACCCCCTGAAGACAGCAGAGGTTCTAGAGAAATTGAATGCCATTGAAGTGGTGAGGCTTTAGGTGCTGCTCGTCGCGCTCTCCTCTCCGCACTTTGTTGTGGGAGGACGCTTCGTGCTAGTGAAAGAAACCACCCCTGGGCAGAGGGCGAAGCTCGGCTGGAATGCGGAAAAAGTGCCGAGGCGGCTAAAGTTCCCCTCACCGCGTAGGGCCCTCAGCCTCACTGTCCACGCGTGGTCAGAGACTGGACCGCTGCTTTCTCAGCCTCCTGTTAAATCATATGAATAGCAGACGTTTTCCATTGGTGACATTAGTCTTGTTATTGTGGAGCTAACCACTCCTTTTGAGCAGGCTCTCATTCTGAGTGTGTACCTGCCTGTGTTTCCGTGTGTGTGTGTGTGTTTGTGTGTGTGTGAGCGAGAGAGTGAGTGAGAGAGTGACCGAGCAACACAGAATGAGAGACAGTGCTTGTGTGTAGAAGTGCTTGCTTGTATGTATACACTTGTAAGTCTTATGTTTGTAAGTGTATGTGTGTGTTTCTTCATACATATATCCTGTGTGTGTGCATACCTATCAGTGTGTGTGTGTGTGTGTGTAGCTGTGTCTGCGTGAGGCTGTGTGTGCGTGTGGCTGTGATGTGGTGGCTGTGCATTGTGTGACTGCACTGATGAGTCACATCCTCGAGAAGGAAACTGGCTGTCATTCATAGACTCTGTGTGAGAGTGTGTGGCTGTGTGTGTGGGGAATCTAGTACTTTCACACGAATTTCTTAATTTCTTACAATGACTAAGAGGTCTTGTCTTGATCCTCCCTCTTGGTTGAAAAGAAGGTTGTCCATTGTGCCTTAAGTCAGTTTCTCTAACATCATAATTGAAACTACTAAACTCTTAATAGAAGGGAAAAGGGTTTATCTGCTTTGCAGGTGTGTTTAGGCTGTCAATTGCACTTTCGACTATCCACCATTAGTCATGCAAAAACACCACAGACAGGGTAAAGATGGGGGAGGGGGGGTGCTTTCACCATAGAGTGTGTTTACATGCACACTAGAAAAACGATTACTGGCGGTGATCGGGTAACTGGAATGATCCGTTTTAGGTGTATACTGTACATGTCGTAAAGAAGTCTGAATATTGACACCTACTGTAGATGTGTTAGACGGATTTTTCATCAATGATAACTGCTGTAAACCTTATAATGAATATCGTTTTTTTCTTTTTTTTTCGTTTACATGAAAACACCTGAATTACCAGATACCTACAAAAACCTGATAATCAGATTTTTAGTCTGTATGTAAACACACTCTTAGCGGGCTTTTCTGGTTGTACTATTATTGGTTTCATTTACTTAGTGCCTTAAGCATAGTTTTCAAACCCTCTATATCCATCATGAAAATAGATCCAAATTCAGAGGAAATATTCAGAATATATATGTATACTTATGTATGTATTTTTTTATTTACCTTAATTTCCCAACTATTAGCTATTAGCTACTATTAACTATTAACCGCATTATATACATTGATTTTACAAAATGTCTTCAGCTATACACGGGCACAGTTGGTATGGTTTTGTTTCTTTTAACTTGCAAAAAACACTGTCCTGAGGCTTATTTTGTTATATTATATAGTTCTGTTTTTCTACGGTGGTCAGATTATGATTGTATTTCCTCTTCTCCACCTCAGGAGTGATGGGGGCCAACAGTCCCCGTGGGGCCGGCCTGCAACAGGAGCCCTGGGGCCCCCACGGCCCCGCCGTCAGCAGCTCGGCCCCCACCCCGGCCTCCGTGGCCCAGGGCCTCCAGCAGGGGGCGCTCCACGGGCGCATGGTGGCCAACGCGGCGGGCCCCGGGGGGCCCATGCGGCCCAACAGCCAGCCGGGGCCCAGGCAGATGCTGCAGCAGGCCCAGATGATGCCCGGGGGTGAGGCTCCGCACCAGCTGCTCCGCGCTGCTCGTAATGCCACCTCTGTCTCTCCTTCTCTCGGCCCCTCGGCCCTCCAGCCCTCCTCACGCTCCTCCCTCCTGCCCCCTTCGGTCCACTCTGGACTGGCCTTTGGGTCTCCTCCTGACCTCTCCTCCATTTTCCATCTATTCTAGTCTGCTCCACACTCCTCCCCTGTATCCCTCCCTCTCTCTATCCTTTCCATTCAAAAACAGACCTCCTCCTCTTCCTCTCGTCTCTCTTCTCCCCTTTTCCTCCATCAGTTTAGACCATGCCTGTCTTTTCTCTTCTCTTCCACCAATCTGTCTCTGTCAGTCTCTCTCTCATTGTTTCTTCTCTCCCCCCTTTCTCTTCTGCCTGTCTGACATACAGTAGTTAAGAGTCTTGTGTATGTAGTTAGCACTCAATTATTACCAGCAGGTGTGTTTACAGAGCACTCTTGTAAACAGTTCGTTTGTTTGTTTGTTTGTTTGTTTGTGCAGGACAAGCAAACATGGACATGGGCATGGTGGCGCACCAGTTCTCCCAGCAGCAGGTGCCACCCAATCAGACGGCCCCGTGGCCGGACAGCATGCTGCCCATAGACCAGGTGCCCTTCGCCAGCCAGAACAGGTGAGTGGAGCAGCTGCCCGCTGGAACACCTTAGCGCACCAACACAGAGGGCTCATCATCGCCAGCCTCAGAGAGAGATGCCCACCTCTCGTGCATCTTGCCATTGGTTGAAAGCCATGAATACCTTGATGCCAGTCAGCAGAACTACATATGTGTGTGTGTGTGTGTGTGTGTGTGTGTGTGTGTGTGTAGGTCGGTGTACGGCGGGCCCCAGGAGGACGTGTTGTGTGCGCCCCCTAGTGACGGCCCTGCTGACGAGGGGGCCCTGCTCAGTCAGCTGTACAGCGTGCTCAAGGACGCCGACTGCCTGGACGAGATCGACAAGGCCCTCGGCATCCCCGCGCTGGTGGGACAGGTGAGTGGATCCACCCAGTCTGCACCTGCTTCCTCTATCTCTCTCTCTCTTTCTTTCTCTCTCTCTATCTCTCTCTTTCTCTCTATCTCTCTCTTTATTTATCTCCCTCTCTTCTTTCTCTATCAGCATCACCACAACCTTGTACAGTACAGTATTGGCAAAGTATTTGGGTTGGAAGGTGGACACTAATCACATAATTGGTCTTTCTCTTTTTCTTTCTCTCTCTCTCTTTTCTTCTGTCTTTCTAGCTCTTTACCCCTCAAACCTTCTCTTTTTCACCTTCGATTCCCTACTAGTCTCCTATCATCTGCTTTTCTTTTTCTCTCTGATTCTCACTCCGCCTGTTTGTCCTCTTTTTTTTTCTCCTGTATGTCACTACCAACACACACACACACACACACACACACAAACTCCGCCCCCATTCTTCCTATCTTCCTGTCTCTCTCTCCTTAAGTTTCTGTTCTCACTCTGCATTCAGTTCAGCAATATTTGAAAGTGCTTCATTGGCATGACAACATTTTTTTTTTTAACACCGAAGCATTGCGCATTCTCTCCCTCCCTCCCTCCCTCCATCCCTCTCTCTCTCTCTCTCTCTCTCTCTCTCTCTCATGATTAAACTGTGATGGCCAAATTAACATTTCAAACAAGCTTTATTGGCGTAGCTGCACAACACCACTGACAAAGCAGTCTGTGTGCATGTGAAAACGATGCACGGCGTGCACGTAAATGACCGCTAATGTGTCCCCTTGTACGAGTCGTTGTCTTTCCCCCTCATACACACGGACGGACACAATCAGTGTGTGTGTGTGTGTGTGTGTGTGTCTGTTCCTCTCCTCCCTCCGTTCTCCTTCTCTCCTCGCCTCCGCGTCTGTCTCCGGCTTGTCTGTCTCTGTCCATCCTTCCTCCCTCTTTTTTGCCGCTTCTGTCGGCACGGTTTCGCTCTCACTTCTTGATCTGTCGAGCCTCTCTCTCTGGCCTGCTGATCGCTGCGATCCCTCGTTCTCCTCTCTCTCTCTCTCTCTCTCTCTCTCTCGCTCTGTCTCTCTTTCTCAGACTTTCTCTGTGGGAAGGGCTGACCACTACTGTGTTGTGTCTTACTCCTTCTACCTCCCCCTCTTTCTCTCTCCGTCTTTCTCTTCCCTCCTCTCTTTTTCTCGGTCTTTCTCGGCTCTCCTCCTCTCCTCCTCTCTCTTTGACAAGGCTGATCTCTCTCTCTTTCTTGCTCTTCTTTCCCTCTCTCTCTTTCTCTCTCTCTGTTTGTCTACCCCACCCCCTAACTCTCTGCCACCTGTGGGTGTGTGATTGTGTGTGTATGTGTGTGCATGCACATGCGCGCTGTGTGTGTCTGTGTGTTTGTGTGTGTGTGTGTGTGTGTGTGTCTGTGTGTGTCTGTGTGTGTCTGTGTGTGTCTGTGTGTGTGTGTGTGTGTGTGTGTGTCTGTGTGTGTGTGTGTGTGTTTTGCGCTGAGTGTGAGGGTCTGGTGGAGCGGCGTTACGTAATGACTTGCATAACGGCTCATAACGGCGCCTGCTGAGCAGGAGCCCTGGGGCGGTGGCCAGCACAGGCACACTAGCGCTAGCACAACACACGAGCGGAGCTACCGCTACCGCTACCGCTAACGCTACTGCTGCTGTCGCTACCGCTAACGCCGCCACTACAGCCCCACCGACCACGCTACTGGGCTAGTGCCTCACTACAGCACAGGGCAGCGCTGCAACACACACACACACACACACACACATACACACAGAGAGAGACACGTACAGAGAGAGGGAGAGGGAGAGAAAGAGAGAGACACACACACACACACACGTGGACACACAGAGTTAAGCCTATAATTACTCATACCCATGACAGATTTTGATTTCTTACGGTTTCTTTTTTGACCAAGAAAACACATAAAATAGCTTTTTTGTTCTTCTTCTTCGTCTTGATGTATATCTTTTAAATCTTTTAAATAATTATCTTAAGTCTGTCGCACACTCAGCCAGACTGTACTGTAGCAATAACACTGTGTGTGTGTGTGTGTGTGTCTTGAGGGTTGTTCCGTAACATGGCTGTTTTTGCGAGGTTTAGAGGGAGGCTGAGTGGAGGGAATAGAGGGAGAACCATGCTGGTATTAATTACACGGCCATGGTGTATGTACACACAAGGTACAGAATGTGCCTCAGGCTTTCTGGTTGCAGTAACATACCGTGTATGTGTGTGTGTTTGTGTGTGTGTATGTCTGTGTGTGCGCGCACTCTTACATATGTATGCATGCCTGTGTGCACCTTTTTGTGTACAAAGTTATGTCTGTTTGCATGCTTGTTTCTATGTTTCCATGCTTTAATGTCTGTTCATACATGCACATTATAATGTGTGTGTGTGTGTGTGCGTGTGTTTTTCATGGTGCTTCTGTGTGACTTTAACATGTGTGTGTGTGTGTGTGTGTTTTCCCGTCCATCAGAGTCAGCCTCTGGAGCAGGAGCAGTTCCCCGGTCAGGACCCCAGTCTGCTGCTGGACCAGAAGCTGCCGGTCTACCCGCCGCAGCAGTACGGGCCTCCGCCGGGCCACATGGCCCAGGCCGGCTACGGGCCGCTGCAGGACCCCGCCGCCGCCGGCTTCCACGGCATGCCGGTGCAGATGGGCCAGCGGCCCGCCTACCCCATCCAGCTCCGCATGCAGCGGCCGGCCCTGCGACCGCCCGGCGGCGTGCCCAGCCAGCCCAACACGCTGCGCCTGCAGCTGCAGCACCGGCTACAGGCCCAGCAGGTACACACACACACACACACACACACACACACACACACACACACACACACACACACACACACACACACACACACACACACACACACACACACACACGCGCACACACACACGCACGCACACACGCGCACACGCAGCCCAACTCGCTCCGCCTGCAGCTGCAGCACCGGCTACAGGCCCAGCAGGTACACGCACGCACACGCACACACACACACATGCAGCCCAACACGCTCCAGCTGCAGCACCGGCTACAGGCCCAGCAGGTACACACACACACATGCGCGCACACACACACACACACACATGTGCATACACAGCCCAACACGCTCCGCCTGCAGCTGCAGCACCAGTTACAGGCCCAGCAAGTACACACACACACACACACACACACACACACTCACACATACTCACACAGCGCCTAACACGATCTGCCTGCAGCTGCAGCAGCAACTACAGGCCCAGCAGGTGTACACACACACACACAGACAGCCCAACACACTGTGCCTTCAACTGCACTTCCACCCAGTTGCAGATGGGTGCGCGCACACACACACACACACACTTAGATAGACATATACGGTATGCATACTTACACTTACATTCATGCAAATATTCATGAACATACACTATAGAGATATGAGCTCACATGCTTGCATACACACATGCCAAGATATGCCCAAGCCAGAGAGGACACACACACACACACACACACACACATTCATGAAAGCTTTTGTTATGAACCTTGTCCTAAGTTGTCCTATGGTTACTCAGAAGGCCCCAGCAATCTCTCCTGAATCCTGAAAACATTTTTAAGGTGTCGCAATTCATAATCCAGCAGTTTGTAGGTGCTGATAATAAAACTGAAAAGCTGACTGCCCACCAAGCACAAGTGAAGCTGTTGCTTCATGTGTTTTGGAAAGGGAAAGAGAAAAGAGAAATCTTTATTACCTTGATAACATGAGAATGTGAAACCTGAAACTTGCCCCATGCCCCCCCATATCTTTAACACACACACACTCTCTCTCTCTCTCCTTCTCTCTCTCTCTCTCTCTCTCTCTCTCTCTGAGGCCTTGGTACTTTGATAAATATTGTTTTATTTTCTCTGCCTCCGGGGGGTCTGGCTCTGCGTAAAATCCCACGGCTGAGCCTGTGCTGCTGCTGTGCAGCGGCCGACCCCGCAGTCTCTCTCTCTCTCTCTCGCTCTCTCTCTCTCTCTCTCTCCTTCTCTCTTGCTCTCTCTCTCTCTCCTTCTCTCTCTCTCTCTCTCTCTCTCTCTCTCTCTCTCCTTCTCTCTTGCTCTCTCTCTCTCCTTCTCTCTCTCTCTCTCTCTCTCTCTCTCTCTCTCTCTCTCTCCCTCTCCCTCTCCCTCTCCCTCCCTCTCTCTCACTCTCTCGTCCACACCAGCACCGCTCCCTCTCCTCCCCCACTCTACACCGCGGCCTGTTCACACTCCTCACAGCTGATCCTCCAGCGTTCCCACCCATGGCTTAGATTATGACATCGGGCGCCGCACTTCGCCTCGGGGCCCCTCTAGTTCCAAGATGGCGGCCCGCTCCTCTCCCCCCAAGTGCGACCTGTGAAAAGCACGCCGCTATGCCGTGCGTTTTGTGCCTTTAACGCCGATCGATGCCACGCGGCGGCGTCGGGGTCGTCCTGACATTGTAAAACGGACAGACGTGTCACAGAGGCAGCTGGTACATTTCAAAGTTCAGTGGGAGAAGCTGGGGCTGCCGAGAGGGAGCACAAACACAGTGCACACGCGTGGCTGCGCACCGACAGTGCTGCCACCTGCTGGCCGCTCAGAGAAGCGCGCGTTGACCTTATTAAGGACAGCTGTCCCCATTACCCCCTGTCAGAAGATTACACAATTTTATGAATGGCTGAAAAATCAAATATCTTTTTGATTGATGTTATTAGGCTTTGTAGGTTATTTCATTCCCTCAATTCAAAGGTATGACCTTGTCTAAGAAAAGCATATGCTCTGTTCAATTCACTATTAAAACTTTGTTTCTCATGTTTTTTTTCCACTTCAGAATCGGCAGCCAGTGCTGAGCCAAATGGCGGGAGTGTCGAACATGAACCTACCTCTCAGACCCAATGTACCCAATCAGGTTAGTGGCACCTCACACTCCATGCCATGGGCTCCAGAGACAACCATTCCATTGGGTGACTGGTTGATTGTTTGTCTGACTGACTGATTGATTGATTGGCTGATGAGACTTAATCCTGAAATAGTCAAGCGACAAAGTCACAATTCATTTCACATCGCTTTGTCAGTTGACTTGACGCTGAGAGTTTTTCCGTAAGAGGTACACAACCCACACACTGATTTATTTATTTCTTTCTCAGTTTTCTGTAAAACGTTGTCTGCGGTTGTTGACACTCCTTGATGTCTCTTTGTAAAGACACCTGCATCAGACCGTGCAGGTGTCAGAAAACAAATATGTTTTCTTACCCTAACAAAGCCATGATACCCCCTCAAACACCTCAAACACATTTCTGGGTGTCTGTTTTATAATGTGCTAATGCAAACCGTGTGTTGCCACTGGATCAGAAGCTCGCTCTGGTATTTCCACATTTCAACAGGATGTTTTTGGTCAAATGATGTTTGAAGTTCCTTCAGTCATGGTCTGTGGCTCACAAAGTTTTCATGCATCAATCGATGTCATAGAGTTGCTAATAACTTAGGGAGTCGATGCACATCAGTGGTTTGTTAAATGTTTTTAATTAAAAAAAAAATAAAAAAAAAACACACTATTTTAACCAAACAGAGACCCAAACATCTCCAGCGTTCAGCTTTATCCATGTGTGCAGTCAGTCGAGGCCGTTTTAAGTCATGAAAGCATATTTCATGTCAAGTCCCCTCATGAAAGCAATTATCAGAGATTAATAGAGACTCATCTGCCAGCATAGCTGCGTGCATTTAGACAATACATCACCAGTCTGTCAGAACTTTTCAGGTACTCAGGGGAAAGTAGAGATTTAAGATCAGTGCATACTGTACTAGTATGATGGGCCAACACACGCATGAAGAAAAACAAAGGAATGCTATACTATGGAGCGGATACGACGTGGGGGGAAAATTAAGGCATTTGGTGATTTAGACTGGACTGTAGAACTAATCAAACGATGAGTACAATCTGTTATTTCTATTAGTTCTTTGAAGTTAAATTTACTATATGTTTCTGTCTGTGTGTCTGTGTGTGTGCATCCTTTCCTGTGTCTGTGCTCCTCCCGTCTTCTGTGTGTGTGTGTGTGTGTGTGTGTGTGTGTGTGTGTCCACCACAGGGGACCATCAACGCTCAGATGCTGGCCCAGCGGCAGCGCGAGATGCTGAGCAACCACCTGCGCCAACGGCAACAGCAAGTGCAGCAGCAGCAGCAGCAGCAGCAGGCCCAACAGCAGCAGCAGCAGCAGCAGCAACAACAGCAGCAGCAGCAGCAGCGTCTAGCCATGAGAGCCCAGGGCCTCAACCTGCCCCCCAACATGGCCGCTGCCGCCGCCGCCGCCGCCGGCCTGCCCGGGGCCCTGGGCAACGCGCGGATGCCCCAGGCCAGCCCCCAACAGTTCCCCTACCCGCCCAGCTACGGTACCGGCCTGGCGTCCCCGCCCACGTGCACCAGCCCCTTCTCCCCGGTCTCCCCCAACCTCCCCCCCCCTCCGCCGGCCCCCCAGCTCCTCGCCCACAGCTCCTTGCATGGCTCCCAGATGGGTCTGGCTAACCAGGGAATGATGGGAAACATGGGCGGACAGTTTGGGGGCGTTATGAGCCCCCAAATGCAGCACAGTGCCTTTCAGTTTCCCAGCTCAGGTACTGCCTGCCCTCTCTCTCTCTCTCCCTCTCTCTCTGTCTCTCTCTCTGTCTCTTTGACTCTCTCTCTCTGTCTCTCATCTGTCGTTATCTCTCTCTCTTTCTCCCTGTCTTTCATCTGTCTTTCTTTCTATCTCTCTCTCTCTCTCCTTCACCATTTGTTTTTCATTCTCTCTCTCTCTATCTATCAATCTTTCTATCTATCTATCTATCATCCATCCTTTGCTGTATATCTATCATTTCATTATCTCTCACTCTTTTTAGCTCATCTTTCAGGCTTCTTCTGACTCGCTCTTCATTTTTTCCTAACACTAATTCTCTTTATCTATCTATCTCTCTCTATGTATCTCTCTCTCATTCTCTCTATCCTATGGCAAACACCTCAACTACCAACTCCCCCAGCTCTCTTCGTCTACAGTTTGAGCCTAACTGTGTGCTTTCTCACAACAGCAGTCAGACTACCCATGCTACATTGCATTGTAGTAGTTCACTTACTATAGTCAGTTCAGTCACGTATGAGGTCATAGATTGTAGTGTAGTATTGTGTGTGTGTGTGTGTGTGTGTGTGTGTGTGTGTGCATATATGTATGTTGTATCTCCAAATCCATTAATTTAAGGAAGTTGAAAAATGTAAAGTACTTTTAAATAATCACGTGTGTGTGTGTGTGTGTGTATGCATGTTTGTATGTAGAAAGAGAGAGAGCCTATTTTATTTTGGGAGTAGGAGTGCTCTCTAAGTGGACATTATACTGTTTAAACATGTTGTTCACTCAGCTTCACATTGCCCACTAGGGGGCAGTAGAAGTATGCAGAAGAATAGAAGCTATTAAAGTACAGGTGCACCGTAGAAATATTTGCATTAATGCAAGTTGATGTCTTTATTCAAAATTGTACAGTTGGCTACAGCTATTTGGAGATGTGAGGTTAGGGCCAATGTCTATTACTAAGACCAGTCCTATTTAAGACGTTTCAGTCAAGTCAGTGACTTGATTAAATTTGGACAAGATCTTGGTGATTGATCAGAGGTGTTGTCCAGTCGTTGAACGCTGGGGGAGGTCTGAGCTGCTGGTGAGCGCTGTGGCGCGGCTGTCTCATCTGTGCTCATCTGTGTGTGTCGCGTGTGTGTTCTCACTGCCGCCACTAATCTGGCCGCCTGCCGGTGCTGCTCAGTGGATGTGGAGCTGATTTTGATCCTGAACCCCAACACCCCCTGATCTTATGGTGACCCAGACCCGACCAAGAACCCATCCCCCCCCCCCCCCATCACCTCACACACATATCCACACACACACACTCTCACATTCACACTCACACATGCATAGATACATACACACTTATGCATACATACATAGACACACACACACACACACACACACACACACACACACCCCCCCCCCCCCCCCCTAACCTTTAACCCTACCTTATCCTGCACCCCTCCTTCTAACCTGCATGGGTAGATGATTGAGATGACTGACTGCTAACATCTGCCAGTAACACCCCCCCCCCCCGCATCCTTCGCCCTTGATGGGAGCTGTCTCTCTGGAGTGGATCTGGAGCCCCAAGTGGACCTGAATCCTCCCCTCCAGAGGCTGCTCCTATCTGGGTCAACAGTACCCTACCCGCCAACGCCCCCCTCTAACTGGTTCTTAAAGGGGAAATCCAGTGTTAAATGGGTTTTCGATATGCTACGTGTGACCATAAGCTAGAGTCATGAACGAGGGGTGACCCTATCCAGACCCGAAGCATTCCGAACTCAGCCAGTTTTTACCGCTTCTTCCACAGCGCTGTTGTAAATCGCTTTTCTTAACATTTCAAACGAGGCATTGTATGTGTGCTGAATGTTTATTTAGAAGACCGTTTATACAAATACTACCTGGAGTAACTTTTTCGCTTGATTTCCGGACAACACCATTTTTAATTTAATTGAATTAAATTTTAATTTAATAAGTCTATCAACAAACGCAAATCTCGTTGTTGATGGAAGGAGGACTGTGCACGTGAGCATTCAAGAAGGGAGTTATGTTGTGCATGGGAAAATAACATGGATTAGAACTGGCCAAGTTCGGAATGCTTTGGGTCTGAATAGCATCAGCTCTTGTCCATGACTGTAGCTTATGGTCATACACTATATTGCTAAAAGTATTCGGTGGACCGACGTCATATTAAACCCTATGGATTAAGGTTGGGATGTGACTGAAGTTCATATATGAGTCAAGGCAAGTGAGCGAATACTTTTGGCAATATAGTATCTAAAGCCCATTTAACACCGGACTTCCCTTTTAAGGATAAGGATGTCAGTCAGAGGAATTTCCATGTGCTGTGGGCCTCTATGGGCAAAACCAAATGAAGTTTTAAGGACTACAAGCTTAACTGCTGCCATTAAAATCTTGTGTGATTACCCATCCTCTTTAGCCACTAATTAGAGTAGTGTCCATGGTGAGTGATAGTGCAGAATAAATCTCTTCTCACATTAGCATGCTCATCTTGTGATCATAATCACCGTGTAGGTTTGTTAATCCAGAGCTTTGTATGTGTCATAACTAAAAAAGTGGGAACGTTTGTGGTGTACTTGTTAACCTACTCCTCTCACAACAGAGAGTTTGTATTAGTTGTGTGTGTACATAACTAACACTTCACGTGTGTCTGTTTAGTTGGTCTAGTAGCTTATTCACGTCCCATACGCTTCTGTGTCTCCTGGTTTGTTTAGCTTTCTCAGCTATCTCACAGAGTGTGTGTGTGTGTGTGTGTGTGTGTGTGTGTGTGTGTGCAGGTATGAGTCAGCAGCCTGATGGTGGTTTCGGAGGAGCCACCACCCCCCAGAGCCCCCTCATGTCGCCCCGCATGGGCCACGCTCAGAGTCCCATGATGCAACAGCCCCAGGGCAACGCCAGCTTCCAGTCCTCGCCCGACATGAACGGCTGGCCACAGGGCAACATGCCGGGCAACAAGTAAGGGACCGGGCATCCACCCAGCTGGGCACACAGACGAACATTACCACAGAATCTCACGTCATATCCACATCCAATCCAATCATGCTAGACAGGACCCATTGTTTATGTAAGGCACAGGTGTCAAACTCAAGGCCCGCGGGCCAGATGCGGCCCGCCACGTCATTTCATATGGCCCGCGAGAGCTTTAAGGGTCTGATACAGTATGTGGCCCGCGAGAGCTTAAAAGGTCCGATACAGTTTTTGCGTATAGGCAATACACTGCAATACAATGCACGCATGTGAGACTGACAGGGAGGCAACATCAACCACCTTCCTCTATGATGATCAGTGCAACTGGCTACATCAGATGTGATAGCAACGTGTACGTGTGAAAACACAATAGACCAGTACTCTAAACTATTTTAGCGAACAGAGCGCCTAAATTACGTGCTCGGTTTAGCCTGCCTGTGAAACGCATGATTGTTTGAAGTGCGTGTGCTTCTTTGAGAGGGGAATCGATGTAGTAGTTGTAAACTACGTGATACGTTTACGTCTACGTTTAAAAGGCATGTATAATTGTGTGTAGTCCTATTATCCAAAAAATCCAGCTCCAAATCCTTGCTAATCGAGCAAGTGATTATTTGGCCAAAAGCGAAAATAAGCCTATTCTGACCGAGAAGAGGTGCATTCATATCAGGCAAGCAGAGGTATGCTAGAAGTTTGTAGTAATCACCCTTGCTTTGCATTTTCATTTCAGTTTAAAACGAACAACATAGAATCCACACAACACCTTTCAACTTTAAAACTTCAAAGAAAAAGTCCACCGGGACCGTTCGCTTCTACTGTATGTGTATGGAACGGTGTAGGCTAGTGACGCATTTCATATGGATGCACTTTTTGACATGACAGTTACAGTAGCCTACTCGTTTGCATCACTTGCTAGATGTAAAACTGCATTTCGTTACTGGTATTTCACTTGTGCAATGACAGTAAAGTTGAATATACTCGAATCTAAAAACTCAGAAATATGAAAAAAAAAAAGAATCCATGGCATGATCTCTTCCTGACTGACCAGTGACCCTCATTGAAAAGTCAAACTGTATGGAACTGACTGTGGTGTTTTGTTTTTACAAAACATAATAATAATACAAAAGAACATGTCATGGCATGCTGATACCTTTTGCTCTTCTCGATTTTAGAAGTTTTACCGATGCTAAAGATTTTGTGGCTGGTGCTACAAATCTTAGAAGTTACATCTGGCCCTTTGAGGGCAACCATTGGGCTGATGTGGCCCTCGGTGAAAATGAGTTTGACACCCCTGATGTAAGGGATAATGGATGACACGCGGTTATTCAAAGTTAATGCACGTTCTAGACAGTGATACAGTCCGACGCGAAGCGGAGGGACGTTCCGTCTAGAAAAGTGCATTAACTTTGAATATCCCGCTTATTCCACTGTTGCCACTTCCGTTGTGTTAGTTTCCGGTGCTAATTTAAATGTTTTAATCGCTAGAACTGTATTGTTTGTAGAACTGCTTTTCCCAGACACATTTCAACTAATTTCTCAAACTGCGGTTACTAGTTCTAAATGGATGGATGCTATACACATACAGACGGCATCTCGTCATAATCGTGGTTACCGCCCCCAGTTACCGTGGTTACCATGGCTGAAACACCCCCGTGGGGGAAAAAGTTTGTTTCCACTGCATGCAATCTAATGGAGGTGGACCGGTGTGAGGTTAAAAAAGATTAGATCTTTTAACAAACATCAATAAACGGCTAAACCACGTTTGGACTGATAGTTATCTCCGAGGTTAAGATTAACATTAAGTTCCCTCAATTTGGTAATTCCAGTTAAATAGCCAGAACTGTCTCGAGTATACCCATTGTAGAACTGTTGTCAATGGCTGGCTGAGTAGCTAAGTCTTATGGCATAACACCACATACACATAAGTTGCACACGCCATCAGTTTTGAAAAGCCTGCATGGAGAGGAGGGCTACATTTGAATATGCATCAGAGAGATGGAAGGGTGGAAGTTCTCCCATCCTACGCGGAGGATAGCCGTGCTTCTGCATGTTGTCACTCCTTAGCCATTCCTGTATGTAAAAATAGAGATGTTTTGTTGTGCATTGTAGTCAAATGAGTCCAAAACACTGTACATCACCATCATGATTTGGCAGTAATGGAAAAAACGCAAATAGTGCAAAGACCTTGCTATACTGTACTGGTGGATGTATCCTTATTTGGAAAGACTTAAGTCACATCAGTTATTTCCTCACAAGTTAAACTTGTGTGTGTTAGTCAGTGCCTACCGTGTTGGCGTTGTGCTGATGTTGTAAGAATGTGATATGAATAAATATAAAGACATGCTTCTGCTCAGTTGGTAGTTAGTAATATTGCCAAGACCATAAACACATGTGGGAAAAGGCAATAATGATTGGCTCAGAAAAAAGCTAAAATAACTTTTATCCTAAAAGAACTATTTGAAACAAAATGAAACAAGTAGCCTAATGCACTCTGGTGTTTTAAATCCAAAATTAGGAGGAACATAAAGCTTCTGTTAACACTAAAGAATGCACCTTCAACTGAGTCTATCTGCAACCTATAAAGATAACACAAATTAAATGGTAGCCTGATGTCCTACCTGTGAATGTCTTGCACAGTTGTTTACAGAGCAGATATGTACATTTCATATCTTTATGGGGTTTTTTTTGGTCAAAATGTAGACATTTGTTAAGTGTCTGTCATTGTTGCCACAACAGTAGGCTAATTCATGTCAACTGAGATGTCCACGACCTCGCACCTCAGTGGCAATGTGTTAAGACTCTTCAGGTTGAGAGTTATATCTCACACACACACACACACACACACACACACAGACACACACACACACACACTAAAGACACATTATCTTATCTAGAGAGTAAACAGTTGAAGGAAAAATACTTCAACACAAAAATATACTTCAATAAACACCTGAGGTGTTAATTCCTTGTGCCTTGTGTTCAGGGTTCAGATAACAAATGTTCCGTTATTTAAATTCTCCTCTTCTCTCTCTCCCCCCTCTCTCTCTCTCTCTCTCTCTCTCTCTCTCTCGCTCTCTCTCTCTCTCTCTCTCTCTCTCTCTCTCTCTCTCTCTCTCTCTCTCTCTCTCTCTCTCTCTCTCTCTCTCTCTCTCTCAGCATGTTCCCCCAGCAGTCTCCGCCGCAGTTTGGTCAGCAGTCCAACGGCAACATGTACAACGGTAACGGCATGAACCTCAACGTCTCTATGGCAACCAACGCCAGCAGCATGAGCAGCATGGGCCAGATGAGCAGCCAGATGAACGTCACGTCCATGGCCTCCGAACAGGTGAGACACGCACACACACACACACACACACACACACACACACACACACACACACACACACACACACACACACAGCCAAATACATGTCACGTCCATGGCCTCCGAACAGATGAGATCTTCACACACACAATAATATACATTCTAATACTCACATGCTTGAAAACTTAAACACACTTAAACACACACTTTTCTCAGTTCAATCCAATGAGCTTTATTGGCATGATCATTTACTTGGAGAGAGTGTTGACAAAGCATGAAATAAATACACTGCAGAGCATAAACATAGAAAACATTCCACTCATAGGGAGGTACAGTCATAGAACTTATGTGTACACAAGGTTGAAATACACAGGCAGACACACACACACACACACACACACACACACACACACAAACATTTTCATCACTCAAACATTTAAATGTACTTGTTTACACACATTCTCAAAATAGGAAATCACCAGAAGAGATGGATCTCTCTCCCTTTCTCTCTCTTTCTCTCGTTCTCTTGTTCTCTCTCTTTCTCTTTTTTTGATACCTCTCTCTCCCTCCCTCTCCCTCCTGACAGATGACCCTAGCTATAACAGATGCCCCACTCTTTCGTCTCGCCCCAAACACACATGACCCCTCTGCGCCCTGACTAATGTCACGCCCAGGACCCCCCCTTAAGTGTGTTTGTGTCTGCTCATATTTATGGCCCACATCTCTGTGCTTAACTCATTATGAGAGGCATACCTGCCCAAAAGGCTTTAAAGTGTCCGCGCCACACTTGATCAAGGCCATTTTGCCCCTTCTGAACCCTCATTAATAATTAACCCCAATTAGCTTCTGTTTTAGTTCAAATGGGGGAGGGGGGCGGGGGGCAGTAGTGAGGAGTGGTGATGTAATTAGCACTGTGCACTTAGCACCAAAACCAGAGCGATTTGTACGCGTGGAGGGCAGTATTTTAAAGGGCAGACTTCTGATGTCTTAGACACACATCTCGGTCCCATCTCAAACACACACACACACACACACACACACACACACACACACACACACACACACACACACACACACACACACACACACACACACACACATACGTGAACACACACACACACACACACAAACAAAGTGTCTTAGTCAGAAGAACCGTCTTACTCATGCAGACACTCCTATGCACTCTTTACAGCCCACTTTAGCTATGACACATAATGGTATGTTCCCTATGCATCCCATTACATTAATGTTTTTGCATCTATAGATCTGTTTCACCATGAGTTTTATCTATGATATGTCTCTCTCTCTCTCTCTCTCTCTCTCTCTCTCTCTCTCTCTGAAGTTGGTCTAGTAAGAGTAAGGCCTGTGCATGCCTCACTGTTGCCTGCCAGGCTTTTAAGCCTCATAAAGTAGTATGAATATTTAACCAAGGTGCAGCAGGTCTGATCGCAAGCACTCCTCCACGGTCACTGTGTGGCCACAGACCCCCCCCCCCCCCCCCCCCCACACACACACACACACACACACACACTCAAACACACACACACACACACACAGAGTCCTCCTCCCAGCTCATCGGCTGGACCCCAGTCTGGTGATTTATCCCTCTGCAGTCCTGTAGTAACTAGTGGCCCTTAATAATTTAGCAGTGCGTTGAGCCATTAGTGCAGTTTTAGGACTTTGGGAGATGTATTACTCGTGATGAGCTCGGAGCGCTTGAGTTATCCCACAGGGCTGACCCCTCCACAGGGCTGACCCCTCCGTGCTTGGTAAAACAGAAGCTTGTGTTCACATACACACATTTCATGGCATGGTGGACTTGTCCAGTCCTTCGCACTTTTGATTGCGGCGAGAGTGTGGTTTTTCTGTAATGAGTAACATGAAAAAGATACTTGAAGAAAACTTCAACCAAAGACCAAATATTATCTCCAAATCAGCTGTTTTCAATCTTTTGTGGGATTGCAATGTGTTAGATTCATATGGAAGTGAAATTAGAATTAGATTGGATTATATTAGATTAGATTAAACTTTTTTGTTGTGCAGAGTACAGGTACAAAGATGAACACAATGCATCAAAAGAATTGCCCCTTTGTTTAGCTGCTACACTGAGGAGTCATTTGGATTCCCACAAGTGATACTATGATTCTAACAATCTAATCTAAAGACATTCCAACTCCTCAATTCTCGTAGACACCTTACAGGCCAGTCCTTATACTGACCCATTTTGATGACCAGAAAAGTGTCCTATTAGTAAAGATCTGATCGCTGTGCTCTTTGTGTGTGTTTGTCTGTCTCTTTCACGCAGAAATACTGTTGACCTCAGCGATGGCAGATGTCCCTATGATGCCCCGTGGCACAACCCTCTCCCCCTTCGGACAGAATCCCCAACCAGGCAGCCAGCCAGCAAGCGAGCCAGCCAGCCCTCTCTCCAGCATACAGACCTCCACCTCCTGAGCCAACCTCCAGAACCAGGGCCCAGCCGCACCCCCGTCTGCTGCCCAGCCTCGAGTGCTCCCGGCTGGGACGCGGCCCTGCGTCGATCCCCCTGTGGTGGGGGGCTGTCCCAGGACATACCAGGGGGGGTGTCGGCTGGGCCAGAGATCTGTCTGGACCAGAGGCCAGGACGGGCCAGTGCGGGGTGTGGGGTGTTGGACATC
>NC_085012.1:23603971-23613971 GCF_963854185.1 Sardina pilchardus
TGAGCTGAAAGCTGGCCAATGGCTGTGCAGACGAGGAAAGGCATCGTCCTGGTCCTATCCTCCACAATCAGTCATATGTCCGTGGGTCTTGAAACAAGCCACAACCACACAGAGAGACTCCACGCACCTCTGCACGGATCCGAATTCCATGCAAGTTCCAAGGAGTCACGGCAAAAACCGTTTTGGTGATCAACATGAAGTCCGTGTCTGCTGAATTTTGATGCGCCCAACACCTGGTAAGTACATCTTTGCTCATGTTCGGCTATTATATAGGTTAATAATTGCAATACTTTTACATTTCAACAGTTATCTCCGTCGTCCTGCACACCAAAAACAGTTAATATATCGGCCCATTGAACCGGGTACGCCCATAACCGCTTTCCAAAGAGCTGCGATGGCTTCATTAATGTTGACCTTTGTCACTGACCCGGTGTTCTTTAATTGAAGTGTCACGACCCTGATTTGTCTCAGCTATTGGCTACCAGCGTGTCCGTGGTAATTGTCTAGACTACGACTGCGTATTTGTGCTGGCCAGACGGGCTCAGTTTTGGCTCAGTTACTATTGGAAGTGTTTTATTTGCGCCACATTAAAGTGTAAATAGTGGGTGCTCATTGAAATGAGCTGAAAACGTATATCACCTTGATACGGACTTGCCAAGAGGCTTAAACTGTCAACATTCAGGAAAATAAACTGTAGGTAGGCTATACAACGGCCAACTGTAAAATAAAATAGAACGAAGTGGCTGCATATTTACTGTATCGTGTTAATAAAATAAAAGCTAAAATAAAGAAAAGGAATCCCTGAGGTTGAGATCCACAGTTGTATCTAAACTATTTTTGTTTTCAACAGAACAGACAACAAAACAACCAAACAATCTATTCAAATTCACGCATTCTCTGATCTGTCACCTGCTGCGATGGCTGTGTCCTTGTCGAGCATCCCTGCTGGGAAGGACAGGACTTACCATTTCGACCCGCTCAAAGGAAGCCCTGCTCGGGTGTCTGGTTTCTATCCATCCCTCCCAAACGCGCAGTACATGGACGTTTTCAAGAGCGCACACAACCTCTTCCACCCACTCAAGTCGCTTGGACGCCTGGTCACGGAGACTCAAACCGTCATGCCGTTCAGTTTCACCGGAGGAGCCCAGAACATCTTTGCTCAGAATGGACATCAAGCGGCCATCCTTCACGAGCAGGTCTTAAACATGGCCGGCATCCCCTACTTCAACAGAGTGCCTCCTATTTTCCCTAAGCACGAGGAGGCAGCTAAAGTGGCCTCTAGCCATTCCCCTGGATCGCTGTCCGAATTCAGCAGTCCGTCCAGCGAGAAATCCTCCCTCGAGTCCTGCTCACCTTCCAAACACAACGTGCTTTACCTGCACAACGCGGACCCAGTAACGGAACAAACACGCACTTATTGTTTCACAGACGAGGACCTCTTCAATGTCTTGTACGGGTACTCTCGGAACCAGGAAAAGAATGTTGGCCATGCCAACTCGGGGGTTGCCTTCCCTGGAAATTCAAGTGAGTTTAAAACTGATGCTCAATTTTACCATTCGTTTAAAATGATTATATTCAATATTCCAAACGCCCATGCCCTTTGATTTACACGAGTGACGCCTTTAGAACTGATGTGTTAATTAATTGGTAAAAGTCAGACATTTATAAACGGACTCCCTCTCTTTTTAGTCCACGAAAGTCAGCAACTCCCGTTGGATGTGGATGCTCTTGAACTTCCAGAAGGTATAAGATCCCTGAACAATATGTGATATTGTTCTCACTATATAACACTTGTAATATTTTGAATTAATAAAAGTGATCAGATGTTTCTAATATGGTCAATCTCCTTTCGATTTCAGAGTTGTCAATTGTTCAAACGACTTCTGGAAGTGTCTCTCATTACGGAGTGTTTGCGGACAAAATGGCCATAGCGAAAGGCACTAAATTCGGGCCATTCACGGGAAAGCTTGTGAACACCAGTGAGATTAAGACATACGACGATAACACACTCATGTGGGAGGTATACACCGGTTTACTCTCTTTCTCCATAAAAACATGCAATGGATTACTTAACCAAAATAGGCTATTCTCCGTTTGTAAACTAATACATAGCACCCTAAGATTGCCATTTAGGAGGAAACATTCGTCTGTATTCTTCATAATGTTTTGTTGATGATTTATTTTGGTCTGTTTATTTGTTTGTTTGTTTGTTTGTTTGTTTGTATTAGATCTTTGAAAATGGACGCTTGAGTCACTTTGTAGATGGCCGCGGGGCGTCTGGAAACTGGATGTCTCTTGTGAAGTGCGCCCGCTTCCCTGAGGAGCAGAATCTGGTGGCGGTGCAGAACCAGGGCCAGATTTTCTACGAGGCGTGCAAGGACATCAAGCCGCAGCAGGAGCTCTTGGTGTGGTACGGGGATTGCTATGTGCAATTCCTGGGCATCCCGCTCACTCTAAAAGAATTCATCGATGACAATTTTGAGCAGCTTCCTCCTGAAGGTGAGAAATCGGTATTTTGATGAGCCACATTGTAATTGCTCAACGAATGTATACTTTATTTAACGAAATTAATAATTGCTGTATGCTGTTACTGTACGTGTTGTGGTGGAGGGTATGAGGACACTGTTCTGCGTTGATCATAATTTTTTCCTTTCTTTTCTTCTTTAGATTCTGGAGAGGGGTTTAAATGTGACCGGTGTGGGAAGGTCTTCGCCTACAAATACTACAGAGACAAGCATCTGAAATACACGCGATGCGTCGACCAAGGGGATAGGAAATTCCCCTGTCACCTTTGCAACAGGTCTTTCGAGAAGAGAGACCGGCTCAGAATACATATCCTCCATGTCCACGAGAAGCACAGGCCGCATAAGGTAGGCTATACGTTCCAAATCCGAGGGAAGTAGTGAGGTTTGGGTTTGCAAGCAACTGTTCTTGTGTTGTGAAGTGGTGCTGAAAGGACAGCTCCTATACAGTTTAATTGATGTTTATAGGCCTTACAATCCTCTCTCTGTATATTCCGTTGGCATAGCTCAGATGAATCCTAGCCAAAAGCCACAATATGCTGTGCCATTTAATTAGTTTAACACCTGGAATAAGTTTTAATCGTATACGGTTTCCTGTTTTTCTATTTTCAGTGTTCAGTGTGTGGAAAAAGTTTCTCCCAGTCGTCCAGCCTGAACAAACACATGCGTGTCCACTCTGGAGAGAGGCCGTATAAGTGTGTTTACTGCAATAAGGTAAAGTGCACCCCAATGGCGCTCACTAACAATCCCCTCAAGTCAAACCCTCCATTTAGGATTTGGCTAATTTCATGGTGCGTTTTGGGCAGGGGTTCATTACGCCTCTTACGCCGGGCCACGCTCCGGAGAGACCCTTCCATGTTAATTAGGGCCAGATGTACCTCCTATCTTTTGTTAAAGGGGATTGTGGCCGTAACTTATGACTCAAAGGAACAAAAGTGTTTTGTGTTGTTTGCTCTATAGTTTCGACCCCTTATTAGCTCATTTGGGCAATTATAATCACACTCAGCAGACGGTTAGTGCAAAGCGATCTAAACTGTCCACTGTCCACAAGTTGTGAAGTCAGGGAAATGAAAGAAAATTGCCTTTACTTATACATTTGTGTGCACGTATTTATTTTAATTAATTAATTTATTTTGTTGTAATTTTTATGGATATTTCAAAGCATCGCTAATGGCACCCGTGTTTTTGTACAGGCCTTCACCGCGTCAAGCATCCTCCGCACTCACATCAGGCAGCATTCCGGCGAGCGCCCTTTCAAGTGCAAGCACTGCGGGAAGGCCTTCGCCTCTCATGCCGCCCACGACAGCCATGTCCGGCGCACCCATGCCAAAGACAAGGCGTTCTCTTGTGATGTGTGTGGGAGCTCCTTCCAAGATGTCCAGGAACTCAAAAACCACATGAACAAAAGTCACAAAAGTAAGTTATCGTGAATTCATTCGTTATTTCGAGTCAAAAATAAAAGAAAGAACGAAAAGCATAACCTACCAATGCACTCTTGTATATGAAAAAAATATTTAGGTGTGCGTGTTATCTTATTTCATGATGTTGCTATTTACAGATTCTAACTGATGAATTATTCCTTGTCCACTGGTAGAATCGACTCTTTCCCCGGCCGTTACAGTGACTCGACCCCTGGATGAAAATTCTCTTTTTCCTGCGACCAAAGACATCACCCTGACACAGAGACACATCGGAGAAAATTTCGCTTACACTGGAATTGTTACACTCAACAAAGAATACCGTCCTTGGAATTAAAATGAAGCTAAAAACGAAACACAAAAGACTAACTTATTCCACAGACATTAAAACGCTGCTATTCACGTTTTATTTCCTTATTATTTAAACAAACATTATTTAATGTGACCAAGAAGTTTTATCTTTTCTTTTATTAAAACAAATATTTATTAGAGTATGATTATGAACGGCCATTTTCTACTGAATAAGCTGAAAGCTGTATTTTTGTCTTGTGCGTTGTTATAATTGCTATAATTTTTCTCACACATTCACGATTTTCCAAATTAGTAAGTGAATATTTAATATATATATTACACTAATCCGTGGTTTCCGTTAGCACAAGTGACACCAAAGGAATGTTAATCATTTGGGTATATGATATTAGTCTATACAATTATCTTAGGTGTGGCAGTTTGCGCGCTTTCATGTGAAATCACAATACTGATGTTTGTTATGCATACCTTGCGCAGTGGCTACCTCTACAGTGATATTATTTATGTTGTCAAATTCGTGTAATATAGTTTTTTTTTTTTTTTGTATTCTATTGTGAGGCTGCAAAAGCAGTGTTAAATATGTGTCTGTGTAAATGTAATTGTTACAACCCCTCTTCCTTTTAATAAATATCGAAGAACGCAT
The DNA here is from genome assembly GCF_963854185.1 of Sardina pilchardus. Taxonomy (NCBI): domain Eukaryota; kingdom Metazoa; phylum Chordata; class Actinopteri; order Clupeiformes; family Clupeidae; genus Sardina; species Sardina pilchardus. The sequence continues at coordinate 23,608,864 of NC_085012.1, forward strand.
TTGAGTATTTTTCAATTTCTTAAAGATTTCCCAAGGTGCAGACAGACAGTCTAGGGCAGAGCCTTATTAGAAGTAAATGTACAATTCTGTGACACATGTTGAAGGAACCATTTGAGCAATAATGCAGTTCCACCTATTTAGGCATGTTTTGCATTTTGTATCATTCAAGAGTTCTCCGTCACAAAATTAAATGCATATATTTATATTTATTAGACATGAATGTATTATTCAATGTCTTTGGTGAACCAGTAAATTCTGATAAATTTAAGCTATAATGAACTAAAACGGCTTTAATGTTTTCAAATCAAAGATAGAACACATTTAAGCAGCCTTGGAGTAGTAGCCTACACCAAATCAAAGCAGTGTTCCATTCAGCACAGTTTGCCATTGTGCCTCTTCTTTAGTTTAAGTCACAAACATTGTGGAAGATGTTTAAAACCAAATGCACTCTACTCAATTTTGTTAAAACATTTCAGTCATGAGTCTTAACAAAACTCTTTTGTTACTGTCGCTCTCATTCCACTAAGATCTTTGCCATTGCAGTAGGCTTGTCACCAATAAAAATAATGAGTCGATTTGTGTGTGTGTGTGTGTGTGTGTGTGTGTGTGTGTGTGTGTTCAGTCATAAACCACTCTCCCTGTGAGTGTGCACTGTGGTGCACGTGTGCATGAGGTTTTCAGTGGATTACTGTGCACTGTGGACCAGAAAAGAGCAAAGTGCAGTGGCATATTAATGACAATGGACTGGAGCGATGAGGTGGTCTAGAATGGGGGGCCTGGACACAGCCAGAGACAAAGGCGGTCCCCCTGACATCTGCTGACCTCCCATTGTCCCCCATGTTGCCAAATGTCCCAAATTTGTTGTCTGGTGGTTCAAAGCAGCAGGCTGCAATGTGTCTGAGTGTGAGTGTGTGTGTGTGTGTGTGTGTGTGTGTGTGAGTGTGACTTTCTCCCTCTGTTTGTTTGTGTGTGTGTGTGTGTGTGTGTGTGTGTGTGTGTGCGTGTGTGTGTGTGTGTGTGTGTGTAAGAGTATGTGTAGGGGGGTGCCTGTGGTTCTGACAGACAGTATACACTGCTAGGCAGATATGGAATCAACAGAGGAATTCTCAATATGAATGCACAGGCCATTCAGTCCAATCTGGAGATACTGATTCTAGATTTCTTTCTGGCTTTTAAGTATTTGTGTGTGTGTGTGTGTGTGTGTGTGTGTAAGAGTGTGTGTAGGGGGGTGCCTGTGGTTCTGACAGACAGTACACTGCTAGGCAGATATGGAATCAACAGAGGAATTCTCAATATGAATGCACAGGTCATTCAGTCCAATCTGGAGATACTGATTCTAGATTTCTTTCTGGCTTTTAAGTATTTGTGTGTGTGTGTGTGTGTGTGTGTGTGTGTGTGTGTGTGTGTGTGTGTGTGTGTGTGTGTGTGTGTGTGTGTGTCTGTGTGTGTCTGTGTGTGTGTGTCTGTGTGTGTGTGCGCGCGCCTTCCCGTCTTCATTTGTGTGGTCTAAAAGTGCTACACCTCAAGCATGGCACAGCATGATACAGTGTGATCCACTCGACCCTTTAGAAATGATCACTATATTTACTTATTGATCACAACCCCTCTTTGTTCACAGCATCATTCATCAAAGCCACCCTTCCTGCCTTTCTCTCTCTCTCTCTCTCTCTCTCTCTCTCTCTCTCTCTCCCTCTATCCCTCTCTCTGCAGCGTGCACCATGACATATCTTCACATACGGCTCACCACAGTGCATTACGCGCCTCTGCAGGGGCGCTCAGTGCCACGTCGTTTGCATGACAAGCCCCCGCAGTTCATTTAGAGATGCACGCCGGCCCATTTATATGGATGCAGCTTTCTCTCCGTTTCCCAGCCGGCCTACCGGGAGAGGACAGGGCTCAATGCAACTGGGGACGAGGGGAGCCACAATGGCCCCCCGCGGCTAGTTTTACCCTCACCGGTCACATACAAAACAACACATCGCATAGGCGTGAGCAGCGGTGTCAGGGTCATAGGTTAAGGCTTCAGTGGAGAATTTAATTCATCTAGAGCATTATTATTGAAATGGTGCATGTATGTGATCCCAAACAACTTGGGATTTAAGTCAACCAAATCTTTGTTTTTGTACCCTTTTGAACTCTTATTGATCACAGAGCTATATCTGTCACATCTAGGATGCTTAGAAGACGCCTCAGAGGAATGAATCCCATCAAAAGACATTGATGATATGAATGACTCTCATCTGTGTTTAAACAGATTTCTGTAGCAACCTCTCTTTGTTTTATATATATATAAAAAAAAACCTTTGACCCCTTTCACGTCATAAATTTCAGCTTTTCTTCATCTTACAAATATTGTGGATTTCTACTATGAATCTATGAACTATGAATGTTTGTATTTCCTTTTGGTAGTTTTTGATGCTATGTATGTATGTAATATGTCTATAACCTTGCTATGTCCACACCTTGTTTCAGTATTTTAGTAATCAACAGATGATGACAGTAAGACATTTCATGGACACATCAGTGACTCTCTCTCTCTCTCTCTCTCTCTCTCTCTCGCTCTCTGTCTCTCAAGCATGGATGATGGAGACATCGCTCTAAATGGCTTCAGCATCACCCCTATGTGATGAGCTGATTAAACTCATCTCTCTCACTCTCACAATTTTTATTTGCCTGTTTATGGCCATTGATTTCACACTTAGCCTCTCCGACTCCCAGATCCCCAGCATCCAGGCCCCCAGAGGTCCATCATTCACTTTGATTTGTTTTATTAATTATATGAATCCATCGAGGGCTCTCCTGTAGCTTTGTGTCATGGCTTATCTCCCGTCTAACACTCACAATATATGGGGAGCTATTATTGGGAAAATATGTAATACGGCTGAATGATTTATAGATGAGCAAATGGAGCTCCCTATATCTAGATAATTGCTTTTGGTTTCACAGTGTAAAAGCAATGCCATGAATTGTTTAGCTCATTTGTGGGTTTGTTTTTCTGTGTGTGTGTGTGTGTGTGTGTGTGTGTGTGTGTGTGTGTGTGTGTGTGTGTGTGTGTGTGTGTGACAGAGATGGACCACCTCCCAACAGTCCAAACTGACAGGTTAATCTCTCAACGTGATTGATTAAAAGATGAGAGTCTACTTCACTCAATCTTAGAAGTGTGTAGCACTTGATCATGTCCTTGTTTTGCCTTGGGAAAAGGACACAGCCTTATGACAGGGTACTCTTGAACATTCTAAACAAAATGGTTGTACCCCACAAAGAGACCTCTTAAACTGAGCCTAGTAGATGTCAATGCTAAATAAGTCATAAGTAAGCTGAATCTAGACTGTGTGGTATAGCTGAGACACTGCAGGCATATTTGGAATAATGCCCACCTGGTATAGATCGGTGGACATTCTGCAGTGGCATATGATGCCAACCCTGGCTGCCCTAGTGCTGCCGAGCCAGAGGGTAGAAAGAGACGGTGGGCACAGACACAAACATACACAGACGAGAGTGTGTGTGTGTGTAAGAGAGAGAGAGAGAGAAAGAGAGAGACAGAGAGAGAGGTATCTCTCCAGAGAGGTCTCTCGTCCTGGTGACGTGTTTTGACCCAGCGTGTCTTTCTCTCTCTCTCTCTCACTCTCTCTCTTTCTCTCTCTCTCTCTCTCTCTCTCTCTCTCTCTCTCTCTCTTTCTCTCTCTCTAAGTGGTTACCTGTCAGTTCCTATTTCAGCCCGTACCTTGTGTGCCGTGAACAGCAGCAGAGCTGGCCACGGCCTGATCTATTACCTCCTATTGATTTCCTAATAGCTGTCAGCAGCACACACACGCACGGACACACACACACACACACACACACACACACACACACACACGCATGCGCACACACACACACACGCACTCACACACTCTCACACAAACACACATATACACATACACACACACATACACACACGGTGAGTCAGTTCTTAGATTAGCCTAGGGCTCTTAGCATGAGAGCTCCCATAAACTGAACCTCAAAGAGACCAAGCCACCACCATCTGACATCTCAGCCCCTGTCTCTCCCGTGAGCCATTAAACGTGGATGATGATCACCACAGATGAGTAAATATCTCCAGTGCCTAGACAAGACCTCATGGACATAGTCCGTTTAAGTGACACTTGGAGAGCGGCCTCTGTGTCCTTATTCCAGCTAGAACAAGAGGAAACACTGGTCCACTCCAGGCTTGAGACAGCCAAAGTGGCCTCTTGACCTGAGCAGTAGCAGCAGTAGCAGCAGTAGCAGCGACAGTAGCAGCAGCTTGTGGACAGACTGTAAGAAGGCCGTTTGTGTTTGGAGGAGCTGGTGACGTCCACAGGGACAGTAGGCCGACCTGAAGGTATTAATCCCCCCTTTGGGAAAGTACAGGCCAAATGCCCTGAATGTGCCCCGGTGGATGAGAGGCAGATCAAACAGACTAAAGCTGCTGTGTGTGATGCTGGTGGAAATGTGTGTGTGTGTGTGTGTGTGTAAAAAGAAAGGGGGGGTCTGGGTCCACAGAGGCAGATGGTGCTGGCTGCGTGGCTGGAACTGGTGTTGGGCCTCCACTGGTGGTTTGGTCCCTCGGGGGCAAAACACTCCAATCCAACCCCAGTCTGCCTCAGTCATCTCTCTTGCCTCAGGTACCCCCCCCCCCCCCCCCCCCCCCCACACACACACACACACCCCAAACGGCACCAAAGGCCCGTTCCTCTCTGTCCACCTGCCTTCATCTGCGACTTCCACCCTTTTTCTGACGCACCTTTTGTGAGATGAGGAATGTTCTCATCCTTCACACCAAAGCTTCCTGACGCGACGAGACTGAGTTGCAGCGGTGTGAATTAGAAGTTGCACGTAGTTGCAAGCCGTCGCAAGCCGCCACAAGCCGTCGCAGAGCATTAAACGCGTTGAGTCGCAGTTGCAAGATTTTAGGACGTCGCAGCTCGTCTCGTCGGGACTCTTTGGTTTGTACCCTACTTTAGAATGACTCTCCTCTGTTGATGTGATGTTCACTAAAGCCAATCACATTTTTTCTCAATTTCCGGACAGTTCTTGTTGTCTTTGTTAGTTATTTCTCATTTAACACTGATCCAGAGCCTGTTTTA
>NC_085012.1:23618971-23626471 GCF_963854185.1 Sardina pilchardus
TCTCTCGAAGAAGGCAGAGAGGGTCGGCCGGTGGTCCGATGGTAATTTCTCACAGGTAGGCTACAGGGCCGTGACCCATAGATTGATAGGGATAGGGCACTGGCGTAGCTCGTGGGTAATGTAGTCTTTCATCGGTCTTGTGATATTGTCTATTCTCGGGCCACTGTCGCTGCGTCGGATCAGTTTCAGTAAGTACCGGAACGCAGCAAAAAGTGGCGGAACCCAAAAGACGAAAATACAGAAGTTCCGGAACTGCGTTCCGCTGCGTTCCGGCCCACTTCAAGCACTGCATGTGCCAGTTGTACCTGCTGCTCTTCATCACTTGCGCCCATTCTGAAGTTGAGGTTAGAAGGGAAGGAGAATCTGTGAGGTTTATAATCAAGGGCTTCTGGGGCTGCTACCCAGACTGTCCAGACTATGCTGTTCTGTACCGGCTGTCTGGACCTGGAGATTCACTGCTGCTGCTTAACTGCACACAACAAGAGGGTCCAAGGCCAGGTGGCTATGATGTGAAATGTGACTGGTACGGTTTTAAAATGGACAACCTCACAACGTCTCATACTGGAGATTACAGAGGTGAAGGCTGGAGAGGAGGAAAACTGATCAGTCAGCGGAGCGTCCGTCTTATCGTCTGTGCTGATGGAGAAAGTCGTACAGACGACGAGAGAGTACAATATGAGAGCAACGTTTTGCTGTGCAGGCTGGATTCAGTGGGGCGCGACAGCAGCCTACAGCTGTACACACGCGACAAGCTGGTCCTGGACACCAACTCCTCACTGGAGCCACTCCTGGAAACTCTGAGGGGCCGACTGAAGGTTGACCTCAACAACTCCCTGGTCACACTCTCTGGAATCACATCAAATGACTTCTATTGTACGATATGGAGAGGAGCTCAATGTCAAAGTTATACTCACAAAAGTCTGCTGATGATACCTCTTACACAAAATGTATTTGCTTACAAAAAGCAGAATGTGTCTCTTACTTGCATTTTGAAAGGAGAGTCATACGGTCAAGTGAAATGGGACACTTCAAGAGGATATGCAGAGGGGAGCATATTCATAGATTGGGACGATCACACCGACATGCACATGCTAAACGGGAGCCAGACGGGTGACTATTCCCTCATCATTACTTCTGTGTCACAACAACACGCTGGGCTATATACATGTTATGAGTCGCATGGCCCAAGAAAGGAATTTTTTCTCTTTGTTTGCGTCAAAGCCTCTCCCTTGGAGGTCACGTTCCCTCACGGTGGAAGTGTTCTTTTGGAACATAATGCTAGTGCATACGGTCCTTGGCGTTCGTATGAGACTCAGTGGTACCGTCAGCAGGGTCCAGAACCACAAGTTCTGATTGTAGACTCATACAATAAGTCTGCGCTTGTGCCTGAAGATCTGAGGGGCAGAGTGAACATATCCTCACCTTACAGCTTGATTATATCCAACGTCACAGCAGAGGACAGTGGGCTGTACACATGGAGGATCTATGGAGAGGCTGATAGCGAGAATATAGAATATCTCCTTTGTTATGAAGTAGCCATCCACCTTCAGTACAGGGATCCATTTGGGGTGCACTCCCCGTTCTACAGATGGTACGCTCCACTGATGGTCTGTGTGCTGCTGGGGCAGGTTGCTGCTGTGATGTGGTTGCAGCTGAGGAGCAGAGGAGGAGAGCAGACCTCTGGACGTCAGAGGACAGAGGGGCAGCAGAGTGGAGATGAAGACCTCCATGATGATGTGGAAGTGGCTGAAGACAGCGTCTGAACTCGGCACGCTTCACCCTCCTGTCTTTGCTTTAGATGCTGAACACTGTCTCTGATCTCAACGTGCTTCTCTCTCCTTCTACAACGTTCCATTTCTGCTCTCTCTGTTCTCCACGCGCTCAGCTCTCGTGTTATTAGGAAATATTGCCACTTTATATGATATTGATGATTGTATAAAGGTGCTGTTATTTAGCAAGTATCGTAGATATTTTTTACTGTGCATGCTTTTTTTCTGTCACTGTCAAAATGGTTGGCATATGTAAACCATGGAAGGTCATTTAAAGCCAAAAATATCTGAAAATAAATACCAATTGAATAACTTCTGTGTGTGTGTGTGTGTGTGGGGGGGGTATCTGTGTAAAGCATCAGTGTTGCATAAGTGATGTAGCATAGATATTGGCAATTCCCCACTGACAGTCAGTTAACAGATAACAGAGATGTTCAAAATAAAAGAGATTTCAACACTGAACAGCACAAATATATATGCACGCACGCACGCACACAGACACACACACACACACACACACACACACACATTTGTGATATGAAACATGCTTTGAGTAGGAAGTGGTGATGCGTTTAAAAGTAAAACTATGTTTAATGTCCATTAGATTTTGCTTCAGCATAAACTTGCTTGAGTACGTAAATAAAGATAGAGGACATCTGCACACCAGACTCCTTTTAAATTCAAGGCAGGTGGGTATAACAGACGTTTTCACTCAAAATCCCTCTTTTTTCCCAATAGTGTCAATCAAAGCTGGCTTCACTAACTGGAGCAGTGTATGTTATTACATTGTGATGAATTATTAACCGTCTATGTAAATATCTAAATAAAACAGAGGAAAAAAGAAAGTTATGAGATACTTCAGTGCACTGCATACGTTTGGGGTGTTATTTTTTTTACGTTTTATCTGTTCATTACATCTGATAGATAAATGATGCAACAATTACACACACACACACACACACACACACCCACACACACACACATACACACACACACACACACACACACACACATACACATACAATTACACACACACACACACACACACACACACACACACACACACACACAAACACACACACAAACACACACACACACACACACACACACACACACACACACACACACACACACACACACACACACACACACACACACACACACACACACACAGTCACATCATAACTCATCATCAGTCAGTTCCCGTAGAGAGAAGAGAGGTCAGGACACACTTTTCAGATCTCTGCTGAACTGGTGGAGTCAGAACAAAGCAAGATAGCTCAATACGAACGCAAAACTCAAGAATGCTGACAGTAGTGTGCATGTGCCAGTTGTACCTGCTGCTCTTCATCACTAGCGCACAGTCTATGGTTAAGTTTAAAAGGGAAGGAGAATCTGTGAGGTTTCCAGTAGGCTTCTGGGTTTACCGAGACGATCCACACCCATCCAGGCTAGACTACGCTGTTCTGTACCGGCTGTCTGGACCTGGAGATTCGCTGCTGCTCTTTAACTGCACACAACAAGAGGGTCCAAGGCCAGATGGCTATGATGTGAAATGTTATGACTGGGACAATTTGGCAATGGACAACCTCACAACGTCTCATAGTGGAGATTACAGAAGTGAAGGCTGGAAAGGAGGAAAACTGATCACTCAGTGGAGAGTCCGTCTTATCGTCTGTGCTGATGGAGAAAGTCGTAAAGACTACGAGATAGTACAATATGAGAGCAACGTTTTGCTGTGCAGGCTGGATTCAGTGGGGCGCAACAGCAGCCTACTGCTGTACAAAGGCAACATGTTGATCCTGGACACCAACTCCTCACTGGAGCCACTTGTGGAAACTCTGAGGGGCCGGCTGAAGGTTGACCTCAACAACTCCCGGGTCACACTCTCTGGAATTACATTTCATGATCAGGTCTTCATTTGTACGATATGGAGAGGAGCTCAATGTCAAAGTTATACTCACAAAAGGCTGCGGATCGTACCTCTTACACAAAATGTATTTGCTTACAAAGAGCAGAATGTGACTCTTACTTGCATTTTGAAAGCAGAGTTATACGATCAAGTGGAATGGTTGAATACAAAAGGGTATGCATGGAAGACAGTCAAAGTCAAGGACAATCACAACGACAAGCCCATGCTAAACGGGAGCCAGACGGGTAACTATTCCCTCATCATTACTTCTGTGTCACAACAACACGCTGGGGTATATACATGTTATAGGAATGGCCCAATAAAGAAATTTGTTCTCTTTGTTTGCATCAAAGCCTCTCCCTTGGATGTCACGTTCTCTCACGGTGGAAGTGTTCTTTTGGAACACAATGCTAGTGCATACAGTCCTTGGCGTTCGTATGAGACTCAGTGGTACCGTCAGCAGGGTCCACAACCACAAGTTCTGATTGTAGACTCATACAATAAGTCTGCGCTTGTGCCTGAGGATCTGAGGGGCAGAGTGAACGTACCCTCACCTTACAGCTTGATTATATCCAACGTCACAGCAGAGGACAGTGGGCTGTACACATGGAGGATCTATGGAGAGGCTGATAGCGAGAATATAGAATATCCTATCCTTTGTTATGAAGTAACCTTCCACCTTCAGTACAGGGATCCATTTGGGGTGCACTCCCCGTTCTACAGATGGTACGCTCCACTGATGGTCTGTGTGCTGCTGGGGCAGGTTGCTGCTGTGATCTGGTTGCAGCTGAGGAGCAGAGGAGGAGAGCAGACCTCTGGACGTCAGAGGACAGAGGGGCAGCAGAGTGGAGATGAAGACCTCCATGATGATGTGGAAGTGGCTGAAGACAGCGTCTGAACTCGGCACGCTTCACCCTCCTGTCTTTGCTTTAGATGCTGAACACTGTCTCTGATCTCAACGTGCTTCTCTCTCCTTCTACAACGTTCCATTTCTGCTCTCTCTGTTCTCCACGCGCTCAGCTCTCGTGTTATTAGGAAATATTGCCACTTTATATGATGTTGATGATTGTATAAAGGTGCTGTTATTTTGCAAGTATCGTATATATTTTTTTACTATGCATGCTTTTTTTCTGTCACTGTCAAAATGGTTGGCATATGTAAACCATGAAAGGTCATTTAAAGCTGAAAATATCTGAAAATAAATACCAATTGAATAACTAAAGACAGTGTTGCTGTGTGTGTGTGTGTGTGTGTGTGTGTGTGTGTGTGTGTGTGTGTGTGTGTGTGTGTGTGTGTGTGTGTGTGTGTGTGTGTGTGCGTGTGGTGGGGTGTATCTGTGTTAAGCATCAGTGTTGCATAAGTGATGTAACAGATAACAGAGATGACTAATTATGTTCAACTTAAGAAACATTTCAACACGGAACAGCACAAATATATGCGATATGAACACAAATATATGCGTATATATGTGATGCATTTACGTAAAAGCAATACTATCTTTGATATCAATCAGGTGTTGCTTCAGCATAAACTTGCTAGAGTACGTAAATAAAGATAGAGAACGTCTGCACACCAGATTCATTTTACATGTGTTCAAGGCAGGTGGGTATAACAGACATTTTCACTTACTGTAAAATCCCTCTTCTTTCCCAATAGTCTCAATCAAAGCAGGCTTCACTTACTGGAGCAGTGTATGTCATTACATTGTGATGAATTATTAACCGACTTTGTAAATATCTAAATAAAAATAGAAAGCAATCAGATACTTCAGAGCATAAGTTTGGGGTGTTCATTTTATCTGTCCATTAGATCTGATAGAGAATGATGCAACAACTGCACAGTGTGTGTGTGTGTGTCTGTGTGTGTGTGTGTGTGTGTGTGTGTGTGTGTGTGTGTGTGTGTGTGTGTGTGTGTGTGTGTGTATGCGTTGGTGTATCTGTGTAAAGCATCAGTGTTGCGTAAGTGATGAGCATAGATATTGGTAATTTGCCACTGACAGTTAGATTACAGAGATGACTAATCATACTCAACATTGAAGATACTTCAACATCAAACAGCACAAATATATGGACACATTCACAGACACACACACACGCACACACACATACCTATGTGCAAACACATGCATGCACACATACTCACACAGGTAAGCGCATCCACATTGGCAAAGACACATAAATACAAACATGCCCCCCCCCCCCCCCCCCCCCCCATACACTATTGACAGACAACGAGAAGGCCTGTCAGCAACATGGCTGTCAATAGCTGTCCCTCACCCTGACCTTGCACTACAGAGAGAGAAGGGGCAGGACAGCGGCCTCATCTGCTAGTTACAGTCACCCGTACTACCCTCCTCGCTTCCCCACTTGTGTGTGTGTGTGTGTGTGTGTGTGTGTGTGTGTGTGTGGTGGGAGTGACTTTTTAGTTATTGCTGTGACTACTCCACCTGGAATACAATGGATTGACATTGACATTGTGTATTTCCAGTGCAACGTGAATATGAGGAGGAGGAGATGGGAGTTTGCCTTGAAGGAGAGAAGAGTCTGACCCCCATTTTTCTCCCTCTCCTGGTGGCTGACCTGCTGATGTGGATGGTGAATGGACACCCTCAGTGTTGACCGCTCCTCCCAGCCTGCCCTGCTCTCTCCTCCTGGACCAGACCCTCCTATGGGCACAGGTCAGCATGTGGCCATCTCACCTCCCTCAGGATACATCACTCTCAGAGCAATAGGCTGTGTTAGTTCATCTATCTAGTTAGAGAGTTACAGACATTCAGACAGCATCTTTGTGTGGTAATTAAACAGTGATGAAATCAAATGTAATTCAATCAAATCATTGAAACAGTTTTCATTTATGAACTAGTTTTTCCTCTTTCCCTCAGTCTCTCTCTCTCTTTTTTTTTATCTCTCTTTCTCAGAAGAAGGGAGGATGTTGATGAGGTCAGTTGAGTCCAGGCCTAGTGAAGCCACACCTCTTCCTCCTCAACAAATGACACACTCACACAAGAGAAATTCATCTAGCACCAACAAAAAGGCTCATGCTCCTACCTGCATTGCTAGCGTTACAGTGGCATACTAGACATGCCTGCCATTGCCTCTGCAGTGTCAAAGACTCCATTTTCCCAAGCTGTATTTTTACAGTCTATGATTGTAAGTCAATGTGGTATCAACATGAGAGTGAAGCCTTTACTGTAAAAGAACTCTCTCTGTGTTTTTTGTCTTCCTTTCTTCCTTTCTTTCTCTCTTTCTTTCTTCCTTTCTTTCTCTCTCTCTTTCTTTCTTTCTTTCTTCATTTCTTTCTTTCTTTTCCACTCTCTTCCTCTTCCTGCTCTGTCGTTTGGGTGGGGGCAGGGTGGATGCTGCTGCTGATGCTGATGCTGATGCTGACGGCCGAGGCCTGGGTAATGGTGACTCAGGGTGAAGCCACAGCCCTCCCACAGAGACAGACAGAGATGGAGAGGGTCAGGGAGAGCAGCGGCCCTCCGGATGGGTCCTGCCCTGCTGAAACATTCATGAAGCCTTATGACCCTCTCTCTCTCTCTTCTCTCTTCTCTCTCTCTCTCTCTCTCAACCCCCATCTCCCTCTCCATTTCTTTTCTTTTCTCTCTCTCTCCTCATCTGTTTTTCTCTATCTCTCCATTCTCCATCTCTTTTCTCTTCTCTCTCCCTCTTTATTTCTCTCTCTCTCTCCCTGTCTCTCTCCATCTCTCTCTCTTTCCTAATGTACCCTAACAGGACTTTATGGCCACTGTGGCCCTAGCTACACCTAAGGGGCCTTCCCGGCATCTAACTCCTTAACACCCCACTCATGCGCTCTCTC
>NC_085012.1:23636471-23676471 GCF_963854185.1 Sardina pilchardus
TACTACAGTATAACTTATGAAGCAGCATTACCATGCACACACACACACACACACACACACACACACACACACACACACACACACACACACACACCACCTTCAGTCCATTACCCAGCTCCCATAGATCTGTTGGTTTATCAGATAGCTGGATCTTGTGGTCGATGAGACATAAACACAGTGGTATTTATTTAAGCAGTATGATCATTAGCCTCTGGCTCCTGGATAAATACTGGGCCATGGAAACTTGTTGATGTGTTTTACTGCAGCGAGCAGGGAGGATCAGATAATCATTGGCCCATTGGATTGGGTCCGAGAGAGAGAGAGAGAGAGAGAGAGAGAGAGAGAGAGAGAGAGAGAGAGAGAGAGAGAGAGAGAGAGAGAGAGAGAGGGAGGGAGAGAGAGATGGAGGAACCCCCATGTGGGCTTTTTGCTGGGCCAAATCCCTGACCCCTACTAATCAATAGTCTCCTTGGCAGCACTGATGATGCACCCTCTGTGTTACTGGAGAGAATAGACACACACACACACACACACACACACACACACACACTCTCTCTCTCTCTCTCTCTCTCTCCCTCTCTCTCTCTCTCTCACACACCTAAAACAGATAGTGAGATTGTTGAACAAACATGAACACATACAAATATAGATACTCACCTATTAGCACATGCACACTGAGACAAACAAACAGAAACATACGTTTCACAAACCTACAAGAGCACTGATCTCTCGTTCTCCACACACACACACACACACACACACACAATAACACAGATTATCAGTATCAATGGTTATTGATAATCAATACAAGCAAATGATAGAAAGCTGTAGTAAATGTAAGTACAACCGATTACTTGATATGATATTCAACTCCAATGAAAATGTTCATGAAATATGCATGAAACACTATTATGACATTTATATTATTAGTGATGGTGCATATCTTTATTCAATGTGGATTCACTCTATGAGTAAGAAGTGTAGATTGTGTTGTCTAGGTGCATTAAATTGAAATGATTTACTATTCAATGTGGATTCACTCTATGAGTAAGAAGTGTAGATAGTGGAAGTGTCTAGATGCATTAAATTAAAATTATTTATTATTATTATACAATGTAATATTAATGTGATTAGTTCTCTCTCCGTATGCCCTGTTGTTCTCCTCTGTGAAGTGGGGTGGGATGACCCGGCATGTGCCGCAGTTTGAAAGCCTGCTTTGAGTCTGATGACAGCTGCAATTACTCACATCCACCTACCATCCCACCCACCCACACACACACAAATACACACACACACACACACACACACACACACACACACACACACACACACACACACACACACACACACACACACACACAGACAGATAGACGGACAGCCACACACACTTTTGACCAGATGTTACATACATATTAGACAAGTTGTGTTTTATGAACTAAATGCAGAGAAACAAATTTCCCTCACGGGATCAAAAAAGTATATATTCTATTCTATTCTATTCTATTTATCAATCACATGTACTAGCAGTAGGTTTCTGAGTCTAGCTTAACAAATTCATTGTAGCATTGATCCAGGCATTTCATTCATTCATTTTCATTCCTTTACCCACCAAATGTTACTCTGCATTGACTGCTATCTAATCATTGACAGAGAGATGCTGAATCACAGCTGAGCTGAATGACAGTTTAACTTCTTTACGTCCACTTGTTAACCGTCCACCCCCCTCCCCGACACACTCTGTCAGATTTGCTCTGACTAATGACACTTGTCCTCACCCTCATCACTGGCAAAGTGTGCCACCATTAAGCTAATCAGTCACCATTCCACCCCCCCAACCACCACCACCCCCCACTCCAACCCCACCATCACAATGCCAGGGATGCGTTCGCTGAGGCGTATTGGATGGCAGCCATACAAGCCAACTGTGTGTGTGTGTGTGTGTTTACTCTAGAGGTGTAAAAGTCGCCATTGTGCCCGGGCACTTCCTGCCCCTGGCTGTCACTGTGCTAATTGCCCCCTCTCTCTTCGTCTCCTTTTGTGGGGCAGCACACTTCGGCCCGTGCCCCTCAAAAGACTGAGGCTCCAGAAAGAAGAGTGTGTGTGCGTGCGTGCGTGCGTGTGTGTGTGTGTGTGCGTGTGTGTGTGTGTATGTGTGTGTGTGTGTGTGTGTGTGTGTGTGTGTGTGTGTCTGTGTGTGTGTGTGTCTGTGTGTGTGTGTGTGTGTGTGTGTGTCCCAAATCCACCCCCGCCCCTCCCTCCCCCTCCTCCTCCAAGCGAGGAGGCGTCCAGGCCCCTTAAACGAGAGCCAGGGCACGTGTGCTCCACAATGGGGCCCCGTCCACTCCAGGCCAGATTAGGACGTAAACAAAAGCGCCGGCCCCCACAGTAATTACTGAGCAAACACCTTGGAGGGTGAATGGAGGAAGAAGGGCAAGACATGGCCCCCTTCTGCCAGCTGGGCCTCAAGCAGCGCTTACTGTAAGGGGAGGACAGGAGGAGGAGGAGGAGGAGGAGGAGGAGGAGGAGGGTGAAGGGGAGGAGACGAGGAGGAGAGGAGGCGGTGATGATGGCACAGGCATGTGCCACCCAAATTGGCCTTCTCCATATGCCTCCTCACACACACACCACACACACACACACACACACACCCCACACACACATACACATACACAGATCGAGGGAGCACAAAGCACGGCACACTTCTGGGGAGGGACAGGAGAGAGCCAGGGTCAGAGGTCAGGACGAAATATATCCCAAACGATGCTCCTTCTATTCTGCTGTGTTACAGTAAGCAGAAGGAAAACCAGAAGATCTGCTCTGAATACAGTGACTATAACTATAACTCACACACAGGCCCATAGAGAACTCACAGAATAAGGAAGAAGAACTTTTCAGAAATCATCAATTCTTATTGAATCCTAACCGTAGTTGCTCTTCCCTGCTCTTCTAGATAAAATAAAAGGCTAAACTTGTAACACTTTAGTGGTCGACGCAGAAGCATCACGTTCGCAATTCTCTAACATGTTATATATTCTCACAGGTTTAGTCACATAGTGAGAAGGATATCAATTACAACACACATTCAGTCTCCTTCTGGTGAGAGTTTACAACCCCAAAACCCTTCTGTAGTTACCTCAGCTATTTCTGCTACTTGTCACTTGTAAAAGTCATCACCAGTAAATAATAAAAACAAAATATTCAGCCAGGACACCAGTATTTGAGCCAATTCAGCCAGTTGGATTTCCAGCATTTGAGTCAATCAGCTACTCATTACTTGTTTAAACTGTCCCAATTATTCATTCATCACCATATTCCATAAACATGCTCGATAAACGCAACACTTAATGTTGACGCTCACAGAGCTCTAATCCCCTATACGGAGGCCAGCGATTAGGGTCAGCCCATCCTGCTGGACAGGTATTAGGTGGGATCAGCTCCCGCTGTGAGGATAGGGGATGAGGCGGCCTAGCGGGAGTTAAAGACTGGACATCAGTCAGGGGCGTTAGGCGCAGTGGTCACCGCTGCACTCTGGGGGTGGCTATTGAGATGCGTCCTGTCGAGCGGAAGCTGATTACGACTGCGGACTCGATTTACAGTACCACTGTGTGTGTGTGTGTGTGTGTGTGTGTCTTTCTCTCTCTCATCTGTGTGTGTGTGTGTGTGTGTGTGTGTGTGTGTGTGTGTGTGTGTCTATCTATCTGTATGTCTATCTATAGGGAAAGAGAGAGAGTGCATGTGTGCTTGTGTGTATTCATATTCATGTTGTGTGTGTGTGTGTGTGTGTGTGTGTGTGTGTGTGTGTGTGTGTGTGTGTGTGTGTGCGTGCGTGCGTGCGTGCGTGCGTGCGTGCGTGTGGTACGGAGTCATTAGGGAGATGAGGCTGGACAATAGATGCTTTCTGTTGGCTGAAACTGCATTGGGTGGATTTCCACAGCAACCTCTATGGTTTGAGTCTGACTCTCTTCTCCCATAGAGATAAAATAACCCAACAATCCCATATTCTACTTTCTCTCCCTCAATGAATATGTATGGCAATACTGTATGTATGGAGAGGGGTAGCTTGGACTGGACTCCACAGATGCAGGCCTTGCTGATACTGTTACAGTAATAGGCCATTCCCTAAATTCACTGGATGAATGCTGATTGTTTAACCTGCATACAAGTCAATCATACAGTGCTATTGTGCACTTGCTCCTAAACATCAATTATTCATAAAACCACTACACTCAAATGCCAATAATGTCTGTTGTGATACTGTATATGCTATGGTAATAAATAGTACCACTAAAACAATAAAAACACTTTTAACATTTTATGTGTGGGTGTCTGCACTGACCATGTGCCTTTATGAAACATTTTGCAATTTGCTGGTCGAGACTACATTCCTCTTCTGTTACACACAACTGCCCTTGCGGTGCCTGTGTGGCAGATCTTATTAAATAAGAGCCATAAAGACCAAGCATCACAGAAATACCTTAAAGTATAACCATTAGAGAAGATCAACACTTAAGAGACATTCTCAGTTGATTCAACTTCAAACTGAATGTTCATCTTTTTGTCATCTTTCAAGCCTTTTACTCTTATTCTTACATTACATCCACACAATCCATTTTGTTCTTAAATTTGTCCGTTGACAAATCCCCGCTAACTGTTTTAATGTGCCTCTAATCTTTCTTAGATTACCTGAGAGTGAATGCTTCCCTTTTCCAAAAAAACAAGGGAAGTCATTCATGACAATCCGAATAGATGGCCGTCTCTGCGCTATCAGATCAAGCCTGCCTTTATGCTCAAACTGCCCCAGAGTTCTTCTCTTCCCAGGGAATCTATTTAAAGTCCTGCCTCCCCAGCAGATGTGGATCATTCTAGCCCCTGGGCCTTGCTAGGACAAGCAGGCACTCTTAACCTGGTAGTTTAAGCTGCTGAAGAGCTATTTAGGCGCCATTCATATGAAGGTAATTGCCTACCATGAATATGAAATGTTTGCTGGTCCCTTTCAGACCATGGAGGGGCTGTGGATGTTCCCCCCACTAAAACAAAGAGCTGAGGTGTCAGCTCATTTCCATTTGGTCAGAGGCTTGGGGAAGAGCTCGCAATGGCCCTGCGTTTACTGTAAACTTTGGCCTTTCTCGGCTGAAAAGATGCTGAGCGATACTTAAAGCAGATCTTCTCTCACTGCACTCACATTAGTATCCATTTTGCCTCCCTGCAGCTGACTAGGCAGCCATGTTTTAATTAAGGATCGGAAACAGCTTCTGACGTGTCAATCATATGTGCAGGGCGTATAGGAGCAGGATCACAGTGGTTTCACGCTGCCTAATGCAACATTTGTTAATTTTCCCCCAAACAAAGGAAGACTGTCATTTCATTCATCAGGGAGACATGTTTCACTCGTGTCTTGGCCCATTGTTCAGCTGAGTTGTTCTTTAAGCAAAGTCGAAAGACACAGTTCTCACTGCTGTTTGGGCTGACATGCATTTCTTAATATCCTTGTGATTGATTGTTAAGGAACATTCAAAGCCCTATTGTCCACTGAGGTAGAGGGGATGGAGAGGTGGTGGTGGTGGTGTTAGTGTGGGTGCAGTTGGGATTTCATGGGGTGGGGTTGGTGGGTCTGAAGTGGCCTTGCTTCAGTCACATGGCATTACCATCAAGCTCTTTGTGTGGGGGGAGATGTGTTTTAGCATAAGCATGGGCCAATCTGTTAAGATAGCCACGCACAGTCAGGGGTCTGCGTGAGATTTTTTTTCTTTTTTTTTTTTTAAAAGGTGGCGAGGGGGGGTCCTCTCTGTGTGAGTTGGGAGCAAGTGCTTTCTAACCCCTCTGGTTCAATTATCATTCCACAGCATTAAATACAAATGTTTCTAAAGGCCTGGAGGTGTAGCATTTAGCAAGATAAACTTTTCCTCGAAATGTTACCAAATACAGAGTGAGGGAGGAGAGGGAGAGATCGGGGGCAAAGGAGAGAGGAAGAGAGGGAGAGAGAGAATGAAAGAAAGACAGATTCCATGTCAGAAATTGCATTACAAACCGATACTAATTAAAGTGGGTGCCTCTCGCTTACAGCCTGGCCCAGCACAACACTAAAGAGAGCCCCCCCCCTCCATCGACAGGTACAGTATCTCTGAGAGCCCAACACACGGCTGTAAACCCATTTGCTGATGAGCCCCTTACAGCAGACAAATACAGTAAACCGCAACTGCTCAATCCTCCTCTCCAATCTCCAGAAAAGCTCCTGCGCCTGCAGCCTGCCTGTGCTGTGAGTCCATGGCAACAGACACACACAGACCAAGGCAGCGGACATTTACATTACACTGCATTTGTTTGGCCAGAAGAACGTCCATTCTTGGCTATTTATGGCACAGTGAAAATAAACACTCAATCAGTTGTATTGTCCCAGTGACCTTGGTATTACTGGCTACCACTTGTCAAGCTACGGGATTTCTGGATCAACCCCTACTTCTGAGCCTGTATTCGGGAAGGGAAGTGTGTGTGTGTGTGTGTGTCTGTGTGTGTGTGTGTGTGTGTGTGTGTGCGTATGGCTTACTTGTACAGTTAAACCGACAGACACTTCATGTGAAGGGCCCAGACGGTGTTTCATTAGCGATTCCTGTAAGGTCAATATTGCAGTGAGGGTTAACAGGAAGAGTGTCTGCATGGGGCCTCTGACAGGCATCTGCTCAAGGCCACCACCACCGCGGCAGACAGGGGTTGGGCCGTCATCACTTACTGCACACCAGCATCCTCTGACATACACACACACTCATGGACATGCTTGTGGACATATGGAGTAGGCTATGACATTTTAGCATACATACTTAGACAAGTTATGTAGGAAACATATACAGACATGGTATGTACTTACTCACTCTCGCTCTTTATCTGTGCATGTTCATATTATCATTCTTGTGCCTATTTCCAGAACACATCTAGTGTAGTTTAGGCCTCTATTTTGTTAAAAGATGTTAGTATTTAACTCTTCTTTATTTGTGGGCCTGCATGTCAGATTACATCAGGTTGCATTTCTGCAAAGATTTCTATCTGTGAAATGTAGGTAAATCACTGCCATCTTGTGGCAATATATGACACTGCAGATGACTGTAGCCTACAAATTTCCTATTCAAACATGTCCAAACATGTCCAAACATATCCCAACATATCCCCATAAGTACACTAAAACAAACACCACTTAGAAGTCTCGCTGTAGTTTCGTAGATTCCTCAGCCTAACTTCAACCCTTATCTCACCCATACGCCTTTCCTCAACATTGTGTGTAGTAGGCCTAGTGTAGTGGCCAATGTAGCGAACAATAGCCTAAAGTTTAACTGTCCCACGAATCCGCGATATCAACTAGATTTTAGTGCAATACATGACACGTCTTTTTATTGTTTGGGTGAAGGCGATGGGAATAACAGAGAAACGGGAGTTAATTTAGAGAATGACATAGCTCCACACAACTGGGACAAGTGATGGTCAGGTAGGTAGGTATTGGCATCACATGCAGTCCTTGAGCCAGGTCCTAATTTTGGTCAATCGGTAGGCCTCAAGGTCTTCTGTCAAGGTACATCGCCCTAGAATTAGAAAATGTGATAGTTTTGTATTTGGGGTACCATTTTGTGTTTTTCTTGTCCATTCTGTGGACGGATATCTCAGAGGTGAATAGGCTAACATTTTCAAATACAGATATCCCCACAGCTGATTATTATTAGGCTACTTTTCTGACATGTTCTGTATCGATGTGTAAATGAGCCATCATCATACATACAAACAAACAAACTATTATCACCATTTTCACACCTAGGCCTAGACATCTAACAAACTTTCCAGTAGCCTACTCCTATATGCTGGAGGATTTCATAGATTTCAAGAGATTGTTGATTTGTGACCTCTAGCATGGAAAGTATAAGCTCTGGGGTTTTCAGCAAATGTATGTATGAAGACTTTCTAAGAAATACAGCATTTCAGGAATTATATTTCACTCTGTTGTCACCAAAATGAAATACAAAAATAAGAATTTTGAACATGCTTCATTCAATGCAAAGATTTATATTTTTTTGTTTATACAAATGACTGCATATTTCATAATAGCTAGCCTAATATACATATTTATATTTCACAAAACTTCCAATACAAAAAATATTGACATCATGTAAATAATCAACTGTGGAAGTTTTGTGGAGATATATTAGGCCCCTTCATTGTCCTATTCACCTGTAATGTATCCTGCATAAGCGTAGGCCTAACAGACAACAGGGTGATAATAACACACAAAAAGCGGTTACTGATGCAGTGCTACCCCTTATTTCCTAACTGGGTGGTACACCTTGACAAAAATCACCATGAGACATACATCTGATGATAGTACCGTCCAACCCTCTGGCTCACTAATGGTGGATGTAGATTTATTTTAATTGCCTTAAATTGAATGATCTGTGAGCAGCCCGAAGACACTATGCGAAATAAATTGCCTGTCATTTATAGTGACCACTAGGTGTCGCTACGCTCTAATATAAGCCAGAGCCGTACTGTAAGCTTTATAACTGTAATGATGTCAGTAAATGGCATTTGCGTCAGCTGATGCATCTAAACCAAACACACACACCCTCTGTGTTTGATTCTCAAAAGATTCATAACGTAGCCTAATGAGTTTTTGATCAATGGCCAAGTAATACATTAATCAAGATATTTCACCCTGTGTTATATCTGGGGAATTATAGTCAACACAGACCTGTTACAATAAATAGCAAATCAACCATAGCACGATGCTTTGTGGTTTCAGCAATGAAGATGTTTAATCTCCATGAAATATGTACTTAGCCTAGCCTACTGTCTAAACATGTGTTGCATAACACAGCCTAGAAAGCAGATGGTGGACCTACAAATGGAATTTACATTGAGTATTAATGCTAATGCACATCACCAGAAGCATTTTCAAATAACACTCAGCACTCACTATGTTTGCTATGATCTGTGCAGGCTACAAACGGTTGTTGTACACGTCCGTCTGAAGTCTCCGTTATAGGTGAAGGACATGGCAAATATAGGCTACTGATACCGCATAGTTGTTACCAGCATTATAATTTAGAGAAGACTTGGATCTTGTATTTTTCATAGCAAGGACAGACACACACACACACACACACACACACACACACACACACACACACACAGAGAGTGATATGAAATGGTCAGAAACATGGTATTTACACAGTAGGCCTATCCATTCCAGGTGTGTCTGTGGTTTGTCAAAAAAGATAAACTTTTCAGAAAAACACCTACATTTCACTGTTGGTTATCTGAACCATCTCTTCGCTACATACCTTTAGTCTGCCCATGCGTCATCTCCCTACATTGCTGATTCAGAGTCTATATTTGCCCATATAAACACATCTTAAAATATTTGGTGACATTGTCCAAAATCCTGCTCTGCCAACCAGTCCATGGTGTTATTTTCGGGCTTCTACAGACCTGGGAATAGACAAAATACAAACAAAACAACTTTGTGGCCTTTTGATAGATATCTTCGTCTTTGTCAATTCCCAGCTTCATCAGTCATGCCTTCAGCAACACCATCTTGGTCATCTGTCTCAATCCTGAAGACAGTTACAGTCTTATGCAATATGCCATCGCAAACGGAAATTTCAGCTTTGGCTTTGGGCATAACCCGACCAATACTACACCACTACCCCCTGTGCTCTGCGACTAAAAATGGCCGTCATGCGGGAGATGGGCCTGTAATCACTGGACATTACCAGAGTTGTGGAGGAATTTGGCGTAATGATGTTGTCTGGCATGGCCACCGGCTAAGCCCCCAGAGCAGCTGTAGTGGCAAGGACTAAAAGCTGTGACTGGACTGACCTCCCCATCCACCAGCCACTCTGCTGCACTCCAGTGACTTTCCCATTTTAAACACGCGCACGCACACACACACACACACACACACACACACACACACACACACACACACGCACACACATTCTCACCTCACACTAATGCTGACAAATACCATGCACAGGCAAGCACACACATTTGTGCACACATATATTCTTGCACACACACACACACACACACACACACACACACACACACACACCTTCTAACTGATGCATAGCCACACAAACAATCTCTAAGTACTTCACATACACATGACATACACACGCAACCAACATAACACAGTGAAACAAACAAACACACACATGCATTACATCCACACTCAAACGCTTCCATTTATTCATTGGCTGCACAACAGTGAACCCGCTTCACTGCGGCCATGAATAAAGCATCACTCCTGAGTGCTTGTGTGCATACATTCTTGCTGGAGATATTTAGGGTAGCCTACAGATATAAAAACACTGGTGCCTAAATAAAGGCCGCTCCCTCCCACCCTTCCTCCGTATAGACGTTTGAGAAGGCTGCATAGCTCTCCAGCCAAAATGATGAGTCACATGCTGTCTTCCCCTCCATGTCAGCTACTGATTTGTCCTTTTCAGGCTTGTAGTGAGAAAAAGGATGATAGTGGTTCATTGATCTCCATCAGTGATTGACTAGCTTAGGGTAAATCCCTCAGGAAGACAGGGAAGGGGCCAATATCTTATTTTGCCAAGCACAGTGTAAAATAGCACTGTTGACTGTAGCTGGTGATAGAGTTGAGCAACACACATGTGCAACACACACACACACACACACACACACACACACAAGCAGGTTAGGTCATGTAGATTCCTCTCTTCAGGAAAGGTGCATGGTATATTGACACATTGTAAATATTTATCATAGCCTAAAGAGAATAATTGTCATGATGATAAATTATGCTATCATGTTGAACAAAACAATTGTGTTAAACGTGTTCCAATGTGGATTGTTTTCTTTTCAAAAAACAAATAATCACATAGTTTTCATGTTAGTTAAATACAGCTTAGGCTATGTTTTCAGATCTAGTTGGCAAATAGCCTACTACGACAGCTGGCTACTACTGGTCATAATGTAGGCAAATGTGCTCTCTATCACCAGCTACTTTCCCTAGCCTACTGCCTACCATCAACCGCTGAACGAAACGGGGACAATATAACATCCAATTCACCCAACGGCACCCAACCACCTCTCGGGTCAGCAGGTTTCTCAGCTGTCGTTTATGCAGAGTTTAGGGTGAGATGGAATGCCGTGTAGGCTATGCATTTTGGAACTTGTAGTCCCACAGCATCAGATTCCTGCGAAATGTCAATGTTTTCGCTGTCAAAAGATCATTTCAAATTCTGGTGGGACAACATCTCTACGACAAGCAGAGTTTTACCGAGGTTTAGGTTGTTTCTGATAACTAAAAGGGGTTAACTGCGATCGAATAACAGCGGCGGGCTGTAAAAGACTACAAGTCCCTCAAATCCAGCAGAGTGGATGGTCTCTCGGCTCCCCCCCACTTCCATCAGTTACCCGCAATCTCATTCAGAGATAGAGTCCGCTCCGGGAAAACAACAGCCTACCTCCTCCTGTCCTATGTAAGTGTAGGCTACAACTGGTTATTGTAAAACCGTTCTTTTAGGCTATGTAAACGTTTTTTGTTTGATTAATGTCTTCTTTTGAAAATAACAGATTTAGCTTACACTTCATAATGTGCGTGACGCGAGTGACTTGACAGTTCATTGTCTATGTAGTTTTTGATTCATGACGAATTTCGAAGTCGTGATCGTAAAGGTTTTTTGTGCTTCTTTTGTCATCGAGTGTCAAAACCTAATTGCTTTTTTGACGCTGACATTTTCCGATGTGGGTTTATTTCGGTGTCATTTTTTTTAATCACGAAAGCTAGACTCTGTGGGTTTATGGCTGGCTTTCCGTTTTCTTTGTCATGTTCTTTGGCTTTCTTAGATCTTAAACAGAACACCGTTCATTGATATTACATCGCATAACGTCAGCTAGCCTACTCTTGCTTCAGTGTAACACATTGAAAAAGCAAAATGCCTCAGTTGTTTCTTTGTTACCCTCTGCTTACAGAATTCGACGCAGCTGTTGGGACAGAATAGCGGATCGGCTACCTTCCGACGACCTGCCGAGCACTGACAAGTAACAAAGAGCTATCAAATTGGCCACATGCGGATTCTGTAAACGTTACGATTGGTTCAGAGAGAAGATGACTTTAACATGAAGCTGTTCTGTTAGTTTGATGTGACTATTGTGCTCTAAAACAATTACAGTTGTTTTTATGTTCATGCTCAATTGTCTCTATAGAACAATTGTGGACACGTTTACATAACTAATGTTAGTGGCATATCTAAGGTAGGCTATTTAATGTAGCCTAATCCTGGCAGAATAGGATCAATATATGGATTTAAATATTCTGCTACTGGAGTGCTAGCATGATATAATAGTGACATTAGTGACCATGAACAGATCAGTCAGACACTGTCGGAGATGCAAATAGAAATGCAAATAAATCATGCTATCTGCTAGAGGGGCCAGTACCTTCTTGCCTCTACTAACAGGGCTGCAACTTCACTCAAGCTCACAGCCCTGTGGTAGCAGAGTCTTGTCTGGCATCTGGCATTGATAAAGGAATCCAAAAAGCACCTCCAGGACAGTGTTAGAGCTTTAACTTTGGACTCGCCATGACTTCCTCGGACAACGATGAGACGGGGAGCGACATATCGGAGTCTCTGGAAGTCCAAGACTTCCAGGGCAACTACGGCGACTCGGCCAACTACTACAAGTCCAAGAGCTTGCCCATCCTCAACGGGGGCCGCCTGCCCGGGGGCGAGCTGCTGCCCGAGCCGCGGATGGTGTGCACGACGCAGACGTCCGTCAACGACGGCGACCGCAGCTCGGCGCTGAGCGACCTCCAGCAGAGGACGGACTCCAGCCTGGCCGAGTCGCCCACGCGGACGGACTTCTCGCCCTCGGCGTCCAGCACGGTGGGCCTGAGCAGCTCGGCGCGCGTGGACGCCAACCGCTCGGCGGGCGGCGGCGGCGGGGGCAAGAAGCTCGGCTTCTCCTTCGCCCGGCTGGCGCGCTTCTCGGCGCGCAAGTACGTGCAGGTGATCCTGGCCGACTCGCGCTGCTTCCTCTTCTGCATGTGCTACCTGACCTTCATCCAGTCGCTGATGGTGTCCGGCTACCTCAGCAGCGTCATCACCACCATCGAGAAGCGCTACAGCCTGCGCAGCTCCGAGTCGGGCCTGTTGGTCAGCTGCTTCGACATCGGCAGCCTGCTGGTGGTGGTCTTCATCAGCTACTTCGGGGGCCGCGGTCAGCGCCCGCGCTGGCTGGCCGTGGGCGGGGTCTTCATCGCGGTGGGCGCGGCGCTCTTCTCGCTGCCGCACTTCATCTCGCCGCCGTACCAGATCCTGGAGGTCAACTCGTCCGCGGGCAACGAGGGCCTGTGCCTCAACGCCAACAACGGCAGCGGGCGCGACACGCTGGACGTGGCGTCGTGCCCGCGCGACCAGGAGGGCAACGAGCACAACCTCTACGTGGCGCTCTTCGTCTGCGCCCAGATCCTGGTGGGCATGGGCTCCACGCCCATCTACACGCTGGGACCCACCTACCTGGACGACAACGTGAAGAAGGAGAACGCCTCGCTCTACCTGGGTAAGGCTCTCCCCGTCTCTCTGGTTCTGGCGCGGCGGAAAGGTCTCCACAGCAGGGCAGCACAGATGCTCCCTTTGATTCCTGTCTGCTGGGGCTTTGTGGGTTGTCAAGCAGCATGTTCTTCCCTGGGTGTGTGCCATGCCTGTCCCCCTCCATTAGGCACGCTTTCATCTGTAATAGATTCCTACCAAGTCCCTCAATTTGTACTAACACCCCTACTCCTCACCTTTTCATAGACTAGCCCCACCAGATAAGCTGCATACAATCCAGTCCTCTTGCTGCCATTGCTGCTGTTGTATCAACATGGTCAAATCGCAGCTGATATCAGATGGCTTGCGCCACCATTTTTGAAACCAATCCAGATGTAGTTTTGGCAAGTGACAAAGGGGAGAGACCCCTCGCTAGTTTCCCCCCCCTTACTCCGTCAATGAGACACGGGGAGACTGGGCCAACGAATTAGCATCCATTAGCCATGTAGATGAGGCGCAGGAACACATTAGGGGCCGCCTTCGTCGTTCCCGAGGTCACCGTTTGTCTAGGGAGGTCAAAGTGCACATGGGATCCGATCTGCACTTAGAGATACAGTAGTACTCACTAATGTCCTTCACTTTAATCTCCTTCAGATTCCTGTGCAGTGAGGGTAAACTCTGGGCACGAGCGTGAGTGTGTGTGTGTGTGTGTGTGTGTATGTGTAAACAGACATGGGTGAAGCTGACCGTGGCCTAAGCTGTGCCCATGTGAGCTGAGTCTTGTGCCGAATAAGTGATCAGTGTCCAGTTCTGTCTGGCGTAGAGCTGTTAAAGACACACACACACACACACACACACACGTATACACACACTCAGTACACATGGGGAATACTGGAGAGACATCTTGCAGCTGCTTCAGCTGAGCTGGTTTTCCCTTTGCTGCATAGCGGCTGACTCTTGAACTATGCTGGTCCTGACTAGAGCAAAGATCTGCGGCAGAACAGAACCAGACCTAGTCCAGAAGTGTTCCAGAACCAACTGCTATTCGAATGCCTCTAGAACCAACTGATATCACTCAGAGACGAGAGAGCAAGGATTCGGGCTTGTCTGCCTGTGACCGTTTCGAAAAGAATGTCACGCCGGCCGGGATTCATCAGTGTATCTCGGCTCATCTTGAGTCGAGGCTAAAAATTGACTAGCCTATTTGAATCGATGTAAAGTTCACTGACCCAGATCCAAGACCTGCAAATCTCCCACTTGCACTTGGAGTCCTGACAAGCGAAAAAGACAGTGGCCAGTGTTTGGCTGGCAAGAGCTCGGGACCAGTTTGAGTTTGGGAGGGCACTTTAGACACAGACCATTGGGCAAATGGGGCAGCAGGACACACTGTCTGGGGCAACAAATGACCCCCTCCATCTGATTGCTGCCCAGCTGCACTGGGTCCCAGCACCTCTATGGTGGGGAGATTGGTGGGGGGGGGGGGGTTGTCAGTTTGGAAAAAAAAGGGGGGGGGGGGGGGGGGGGGGGTGTGCATACGCACATAGTTGGACAGGCAGGGGGGTCACTGTAAGGCCATCACACAGTTAGGGGCCAGCCAGGAAAACATGGTCGTACTAAACTGTTACCCTCACACACCCTCCCACACTCACACTCACACACACATATAACATTACACAGAGCATTGCTTGTAAATACTTTAGATACACATTATGCACTCACATAAAATATGGAGTTTAAATACACTTAATTATCTATTGATTGACTTGGAAAGTATTTCTTAAAAGCAAGCATGCTGATGCCGGTCTAAACTGGACAACAGAGATTTAAAAAATGCAGTTTCAGATTTCTCTTGGTGCAATTACCCAAGTAAGTCTGCTTTGATCTGCAGACACCCTTATTGTGTGTGTGTGTGTGTGTGTGTGTGTGTGTGTGTGTGTGTGTGTGTGTGTGTGTGTGTGTGTGTGTGTGTGTGTGTGTGTGTGTGTGTGTGTGTGTGTGTGTGTTGTGTGAGCATATTCTGAAGCTGAAAAATGCAATCACCATTAAAGCATTATGTCTCCCCCTGTCCTATCTCATTAACTCAAGCTAGGCATAAACAAAACAGTCCAAAATACTGTGACTCAGTGCTGTAGGAAGCCTCCCACACCCCCATCAGTCTGTAACCTCTGACCTTAGAAAGACTGCAGAGTGATGGCCGCCAGATGAGGGCATGAATAAGGAAACCAGTGTTTATAAATACTCTGTGTGTCATCCCAGCATGATGGTGCAAAAACTCAAGCACTTCTCACGGTCAACTGGCAGAGGACTCTGTGTCAGACCCGGCCCACCTCCGGTCTGCTGCTGGCTCAGTTCTGGCGAGCTGTAAGTCTCTACCAGAACCAGGCACTTTTCTAGGAAGTTGGGTCTTTGTGTTTATTACAGTGCAGAACATTGGCCTCAGTGGCTCAGGGTATTTGGCCTGTAATTGTATCGCTGTTGTTTTTTTTTAAGTGTGGATGACCCTCTTCTGCAGATAGAGTAGCTTGTCTCTCTGGTGCTGTAATGATTTCAGAGCGCAGGGCTATCGGGCTATCAGGTGGAGCGATGGGGTTGAAGCTAAACTGAGCTCCATTCCACCTCTATCGTTTTTTATCAGGCATGCTCTATTGTTGTTTGTTTTCCCCCTCTTTTTCTACACACACACACACACACACACGCACACACACTCACACACACGTTCTAAAACACACAGATACTGTGCTTTGGGCTTGTAGCTACTTGTGTAGAGCCCTTTGAGACTGCAGCAATAACAAGCATCGGTCGTCCATCCCCCCATCCCCACCCACCCACCCACCACCCGTCCAGTATCTCCCCCCCGAGCCTCCGCTGTGTCGGGAGAGTGGAGCGCCAGAGCGAGTCCTGTTACCGCTCGCCCCTCATCTGCAGGACCCAGTGATGGACGGCCAAAACAAAACCCAACACTCCGGCAAAACAGCCTCGTCCAGTTGCCTCACAACGACGACGCTGACCTTAACCCTTCTCAGGACCCTCAAACAGCTAATCAGATCTAAACCCAACGCTCAGGCCAAAACAGCGCCGTTCCAATGGCTGGTGTTGAGAGGGGCAAGACGGTACCTATATCTCAGGAATCTAAAACATCTCATTAGATGGCCACCCCATCTGAGAGTGGAAGGGTCCACTGGGAGAGAAAGGGGAGTGAGATTGAGTTTCACATTAGTGCATGCATAGCCTAAAGGTGAGGTGGGTTTATTATGTCAGTCTAGGCGAGCTGCTCATTGGGGATGACACACACACACACACACTCTCTCTCTCACTCACACACACACACTATCTCTCTCTCTCACACACACACACGCACGCACACATGCATTCCTTTGGAGCTGTCTGGAGAAATGTGTTTTTGCTTCCGGCTTCTCAGAGTTCCAGTGTATTCACCAAGGGAAGACTAGAGTGTGTTTTTGCTTACAGAGATTTGCAGACAGATTCTTTTTTGCTGCACGTCTTCCTTTTCTGTTTTCTGTTTACAGCACACAGTGTCTCTGTCTCCTCATTCCAATGTACGCTTGGGGCAACTAGCAATGTGTGTGTCATTTCTTTGCACTGTGTGTACACTCTCTCTTTCTCTCTCTCTCTCTCTCTCACACACACACACATACCCTCCCCCCTCACAAACACACACATGCACACACACACACACAACCCCCCTCCACACACACATACACACACAAGCAATTTTATTTCTCTTTCTCCCCCTCCTCCTTCTGTAAAGAGTCCTCTAGAACATTGCGTTCACACTCCCGTCTTCCTGGACGTTTCAGACCCACTGGCTATATGATCTATCAACAAACGCCAGTCCATTTGATCACACCGGGGCCTGCAGTTTAGACCTCTCCACTGACCCATTGGTCAGAACTGGGCTCACTCATCAAAAGCAGAGACCCCTTTGTCTGGAACCCCCCTTCCACACCCACACACTGACACACACACACACACACACACACACACACTGCACACAAACCATGTCTACAGAGGGAAATCAATAGGTCAGACACATGTTGGCCATGTAGCTTTGATCTCCAGCGGGTGACATTATGAGTGTGGAGGAGAAGAGCCTATCCACAATGGTGGCTTGCCTTGGTGTTTGACGCTGCCGTTGTATTTCATTACCTCCCCCTGTTTTTTTGTTGGAATCGATTTCCCTGGGTGTCTGTTCAAACAATGGCCCAAGCTTGGCATTCCTCGTCAGCAATGCACCATTCACCAATGGCGTGTTTGCCGTAATCTAGTGATGAAGTCGCCTCACTCACCATTGCTTTCCATCTCTGATTTACAAGCCAGTGATTTTTTGTGCGCGCCTAATAGATTGGAGTCAGCTGAAGGGGTCAATGTTGATTGGATTGCGAAGCACTGTGTGTGTGTGTGTGTGTGTGTGTGTGTGTGTGTTTATCAGTGTGTGTGTGTGTGTGTGTGTGTTGTGAGAGGAGTTAAGTGCACGCATTCCAAATGGCTGCAGCGTGTTTAGTGTTCTCCGGAGCGTAGTGTAGCAGCTGCAGCCATTGTCCGAGTGTATTATGGAGGAGTTGTGCATTATTTATTCCGCCTAATAGTCTCACCCGTTTTCAACCCTGGCATCAAAGCCGGCAGCGGCAGCGGCAGCACGGCCGTATCCTAACCCACGGTGGGCCTGTGTGGACCTCTCATTCATGCTCAGCGCTGGTTGGATGGGGGGGGGGGGTTGGCTGTGGTGGACTGGCGGCCAAGATGCGTCACTGGTCTGGCTGAACGCTGGCCAGATTACATTCAGGGCTCTATATTAGCTGGATGTTCTGAGAGAGTGCAGATAAACAGAGTTGTTGGTGTGTGAGTGTTTGTGTGTGTGTGTGTGTCTGTGTGTACGTGTGTGTGTGTGTGTGTGTGCGTGTGTGCATGTGTGTGTGTTTGCGCGTGTGTGTGTGAGTGAGATGTGGGAGAGATCGGTGCAGTCCTTGGTACATATACGCTTCTTCAGCCACGCTGTAGTCGGTGAGCAACGCCGTGCTCTCCTATGTTAAATTTAGCCAGGGAGCAGCTGCTCTGAGTCCATATTCTGTGTGTGTGTGTGTGCGTGTGTGTGACGAGGGAGGGAATGACAGAGGACAGAAGGTAATGTATGTGTGTCCTCCCACTCTGCGTGCGTATGTTTTTCTACTTCACCCTCACGTGCATTTACTCTCCCCCTCCACCTTATCTCCACCTCTCCGTATCTACCTCCCCTCTCTCTCTTTCACTATCTTTCACACACACACACACACACACACACACACACATAGACGGACAGTCTGTGCTGGACATGTCTGCCTCCTGTGTGGTGTAATATTTCTCTGTACCTCCGGTAGATTGCATTTCCCAGGCCTGTAGAGGAATGGCCTTACTTCCTTATGCGGAGCACATGAAAGAATCTGTGCCTGTCTCTCTCTCTCTCTCTCTCTCTCTCTCTCTCTCTCTCTCTCTCTCTCTCTCTTTCTTTCTCTCTCTCGCTGTCTGTCTCTCTCTCTCTCTCTCACTTGAGCAATCATAATTTATAACTCTCTCTGGCTCTTGCTGGGTCACACTCACACACACACGCACACAAACTCAGAGAGAACTGGGCCACAGGCTAGTGTTACAGCTTATGGTTACTCAGCAGCTAGGAGCTCTAAATTGGTTCCTGTGTTTACATTAATGTAGCCTGCTGCACCCCACACCCACTGCACACACACACACACACACACACACACACACACACACACACACACACACACACACACACACACACACACCTCCCTTGAGTTGCCCAGGGGGGCTGAGTGAGAGGTTGGCTGCACGTCTGGAGCAGAGAGAGACATGCAGTTGATCTGGAGGCTCAGCCTTGGCCTGAGTTTGTGTCTCAGCCGAGAGAGACCGGAAACTTCTCCACAGCTCTGCGTGCGGGGAATAGGTCGCCTGACAGCGGCCTTTCCTGCGGCCTTTTCCTCCAGTTCTTTATTTCTGCTGTCAGTACAGTAGTTAAGGAGGGGGCATTGTGGGAGGCGGGGGTGGGAGAGGGCTGGGGGTGACTGGTCACATAATGACCGTAATCTGCAAAACCAGCCCCACGGCCAGAACAATTTGCAGAGGTCACTACTTAGCCTCAATTGGCTATAATGCCTCTTTTATGTCTTCATGAATTGATTTTCTTGTTCTCATTTGCGGCCTTTGGGGCCAACAAGTTATTTTGGTCCAGTCTTCATGTAAATCCCCTTTCCAGCCGGAACATGTTGATCTGGAAAACATGGAAATGTCCAGTGAAAATGGGCACAACCAGCGCAAAATAAAATGCTTTGTGTCCGCTGGGAACTAAAAGGGCGGAACCCATTGACTCTCTAGTGGTTCCAGGTCTCAGCTTGTCTTCGATCTATTAAACTCGATCACGACATCCAGTGCTCCAGTAAGGAAAACAAAACTAAACAAAAAGAACACAGATTGTTGATCACTGAGGTGAGGTCACTCCTGGCCAAGACATGGCATAGATCCGGTTCGGACACATTCTGAGACGGACCAGCCCCGGGTCCTGGTGTTATCTGAGACGGAAGGCAAGATCGGTCATTTGCTGCCGAGTAAGACATTGTGATTTACGCTTCCTCCAGGAGTGACATTGATTGCACGGGAGGGCATCGTCACGGTTCACAAATAGATGGTGTACACCTGGTAGCTCCGCGCAGAGCCAGATTGGCTTTGACAGATGTCACATATTGTTTGATGCGGGACCAGCACCCCGAAGATGACATTAATCCTAATTAGCCGCTGTCTGCCGGGATTATAAACAATGGATGTCAATTTGAGCGCGTCGCACCGGCTTATTCAGCAAATGAATGCTAATTAAAAGTAGGGATTTGTGGAGGAACAAATGACAGATGAATGCTTTCTTACATCCGATGTCTCTATCGTCTCTAGAGATGAGGGTAAAGAATGTGCTGATTGTTCCCCAAAATGAGGCCTGTATTATATTACATTAAAATCTGGCATAGTGTTCTTATTAGTTGGACCTCATCATGTAATGTTTTGCACAGGCCTCTTATAAACTGCTTGTTATAATGTTATGATGTTTATAAAGCCTCGAACAGACCCCCAATTAGTTTGCTTGTTGTAATGATCATATAATATGTGGGGGATTTGCCAAGCAGCGGAGGGTTTTCCTATTGTCTGAGTTTGCCAAGCACAATGAGCTGAAAGGGGGGGGAAAGCCCCCTTAAGAGTACTGGGGGGGGAGGCCGTGGTTTGGACAGTGTGTTCTTGCGATGCTTATCTAGGTAAACAGCCCACTCTGTGGCGGAGGGAGAGTCGACTAGAGTCTGAGTCATCCCCAGCCCTGCGTCAGTGAGCAAGTCCAGCGGCAGCAGCAGCAGCAGAGAGCGACTCTAATGGATTTCTCTGCGGCCACTAAAGAAAAAGACACACTGGAGAAGGGAGGAAGGCGGGGGGGGGGGGGGGGGGCGCTTGCTGAAAAATCCTATTTCACAGCGTGTTATTATCCTTTTAGTGTTGTGTTTTTGGCGTCCAAGCCTTGAGTTGAGAGAGGGTTTGCGTTGTGTGGCACAAAGTATTTTTTTTTTGCTGTTTCACCCATTGCGATGACAACTCTCTGTTTTCTTGGACCCATAGAGAGAGAAAGAAGGGGGCGGGTGAGGGGGGGGGGGGCTGTTGAGGAAACAGTGGGATTGACAAGACCATGTGCAGTCCAAGGAGGAAGAATAGAAAGTATAAAAACAGCCAAAGCAGTTGGCTTTTTTTCTTTTTGTAGAGCAGAAGGACTTCATAGCTGGCCTATTGGACTACTCTTTTGTAGCCTGATTACCATCGACTTTCAAAGGCTCTGCGAGACTTTAGTCTGACCAACAGCCTGTGCTAACACGGTTTCTTGCCAGCGCTGGTTGACCCGCCTCCTTTAAGTGCCTCGATTTGCTACTGGTAGATTTAAGCCAATAACAACACTCTTTCCTCTGCCTTGAACACGCCTCTACCCAGAGCCGTTGGAGCTGCTCAAAGTTGATTGGTTCTCGACCAAAGGGGGCAGTTCCGCAGATTTCGGGAACTCAGAAATCCTTCTCAATGAGCAGTTGACCAGACCAGCAGCAAAAGCCTGAAGGCGTTGCGTCACTGGGAGGGCATGCCAGGCTAACTCTTTTGGTCTTTGTACCACACACCCTAAAAGAAATAGAACACATTCCTCCGTTCCTTTTGACCAAAGCCACAGATGCCTGTGTTGAGTGTGTTGATTAGTGTGTGTGTGTGTGTGTGTGTGTGTGTGTGTGATGATGGTGTGAGGATGGGCTCCTGGGGCTCCCGTGCGTCTGACCTTTCCTGGTGCGTTGCCACAGGCCAGAGAAGCCTCGGGGGTGCTGCACACATTAACCTTGGGAGGTGAACACACAGCCCCGCTGGAGCTTACCATGGCAGGGCCAGCTGCAGGAAAAGGCAAACATACCAGTGCTTGAATGATTACAAAAAAAGAGTAAAATAGGAAAAACAACCGTTTCTCAAACATGTCATGTTTTATTATAATATCAGCGGTTCACTTCTCACTGGGCACCGGGGCGGTGTTTTCATTTTTCACATTTTCCATCCCGGAGCTTTTTCCTTTTAAGCCTGTTTGCCCGCCCTTTAGATGATGTTCCTCTAATAGTCACACGGTGTTCATCTGAGGCAATTAAGGTATTTCATCAGCTAATTGCGTGCTGTGGCATGAGACTGCAGGTCCGCTTGCTAACAAGGCGAACGAGCACCAAATGTGTGACTTTGAAAACACAGCTCCAGCAGAGAGATTGCCAGCAGTACACCAGAGAGAATACAAAAGCCTTCCTTTTCCATGGGGGCTTTTGATGTTAAATACAGCAAGTAATGGACCTCTTGAACACCCTTATGGAGAGAGAGGGAGAGAGAGAGAGAGAGAGGGAGAGAGAAAGAAAGAGAGAGTCCCTCTTGCATGTGGGAGTCGTAATGAGCTAAAATCCCTGCTTAACTCCTGGTGTTCTATTTGCCTGTCTGTCTGTCTATCTGTCTGTCTGTCTGTCTGTCTGTCTGTCTGTCTGGGTTTTTTTTCCTGTTTCGGTTTTCTTTCTTCCTCTCTTTTTTTGTGTTTGGCTGAAAGCGTTCCTCTGAGTGACTGGGGTGGAGGAGGCAGCTGCTGAGGAAAGCTGGCTGAGCTCTTGTGCCTAGAGTGTGGTTTCAAAAAAACGGCACACTGAGACCGCTTTGTTTCGCTTTTTGTGTGTGCGCGCGTGTGTGTGTGTGTGTGTGTGCCTTCCAGCACTCTGATGTGTGTGTGCGTGTGTATGTGTGTGTGTGTGTGTGTGTTGGCTGTTTGTATCTTGCTGTGAAATTCTAACATGACCTATTGACAGTGCTCCAGAGACCCCTATGTGCATTGTCTGAAACGTTTCGGAAGGGAGTGTTTTTTTTCTCCCTCCCCCACTTACTTTCAAAGATAAGTTGAAATCGACCCCCTTGAACCAAAGCCTCAGCTGCAGTTGCTGCTATTGCTGATTCCGTGTGCTGAACAATGGTGTGAAATGAGGTCTGGTGGCATGGGCGCAGCGGTAAATAGCCTTCTGTCTTTTGTGGAGCGCTGAGTTGGTGTCAGGGGTGGACCGTAGAACACACCAGCTCCTCCAGTCGCATCCTGTGGGCTTTCAAGCTCCCTGTTGTTGGCGGAGATCGGACAGGAGCTGCAGGTGTGAGTCACCCACAAACAAAACACCCTTCATACACACGTGCGTGTATACACACACACACACGCACACACACACACACACACACACACACACACACACACACACACACACACACACACACACACACACACACACACACACATATACACATATACACTCACGCACATACAAGCACACGCACACATACTGTATACTCATACACTCACACGCACACATGCACACACACACATATACACATATACACTCACGCACATACAAGCACACGCACACATACTGTATACTCATACACTCACACACACACATGCACACACACACTATAAGAACTACACCACCCCAGCCCAGTCATCATGGCCCGTTGGTCGTCCGGGGCTGCTCCAGGCTGCCAATGCAATTAGGTGTGTTCTCTCATTAACCCAGTACCCTGCCATGCCCATTAGGTGTGTTCTCTCATTAACCCAGTACCCTGCCATGCCCGCCGTGCCAGATGGCCCTCTCCGGGCCGCTTGTTTGGGCCTGTCCGGGGGGGCCCTGGGATCCGGGGGCGTCTCTGATGAGAGGCAGCAGCCAGAGAGCAGAGCCCCGAGCCCCCATCCACACACACACACACACACATCCACCCTCAGAGCAGTGGGTCAGGCTGAAGGCATTTCTGACGTGCGTGCAAATACAGCAGTGGGCCAGCCACCACTAGCAGCAGTGTCCGCAGCTGTCCCTGTGGCGTCCTCAGCCTGGCTGAACAAATGCTGCGTTCCATTTGTCCGCCAGAGTCGGCCGACGAGTTGTTTGCCCGAGCTGCTAACTGGAAACAAGAGGAACGCCCCTGAAGTTGTATCCCGACTTGTTCCACTCAAACTCAGAGTACCCCGAGTTCGAAATTCCAAGATGGTTGCACCCATAACAATTAATGAGAAGCGTAGATATGCTCTGTTCATTAGCAGTTCTGTCTGAATTATGCCTCATGAAATTGTTGTAGAAACAATAGTATCCAACCTCTATCTGTCGTTACGTTGCTATGATGTTTGTTTGTGTAAAATGCTGTGTAATACTTCGTTCCATGGCATTGCTATATCTGGTAACAATTGCTAACAACAGACGATTGCTAACAAACGGTAGCATTGTTCTCACAACTTGTTGACTAACTGAAATGCAGCTCGGGTTTTCACACGGACGTGACATTCCCAAGCACCAGTCGTTTTACGCGACAGCTGGAATGCGGCAAAAGCTGCAGTCCCGTTCCGCTCCTCCTCGCCTCCCCTGCCCTCACATCTCCTGTTTGCCCAGGGTCTGGACAGGCCTGAGTCATGCCTTCACTGCTGTGGGTGATGGCGGTCGAGGAATGCTGAGCAGCGGCGGTGTCTTTCTTTTTTTTTTTTTTTTTTTGGAGTGTGCATGTTTTGTTTACATGCCAGGGTCTCTCTATTTCCCTCGACCTCTCTCTTACAAGCGCTCTCTTTCTGTCTATCTCTCCGTCTCTCTCTCTCTCCCTCTCCCTCTCTCTCTGTCTGTCTTTCTCTCTCTCAGAGACACAATGCATGGGTCTGCTGCCAAATGAATCATTCGCTAAGTATCTAGAGCGGCAGAGGACGTTTAGAGATGTATAGGTTTCCTTCACATATTTACTTTTACGACCCATTCTGAGTGCATTAGTAAGTCTTTCCTGACTAATATATTCCAGCACATAAACGTGTTGCATTTGTATGCAAATGAGTGGAGGCTATGCATATGGAAGTAGATTTAGGAATTATTCACTCACGGTTGCGAGGTAGATCTAACCATGATTATCGTCGAAGGTAGAGTTTGGACATGGCTTGATCTGAATGGTCTGTAAGGACACATAGGTGTTTCATGAACATGATGCACTTGTGCAACATCAGTGTTTCAGAGAGAGCCAAACTGACCTGAATCTGACAAGGCAAGGCAAGGCAACACAGTCTAATGCAAAAGCATATGAGAGCTACAATCCACATTTAAGTGTGTGTGTGTTGTGTGTGCGTGCGCGCGTGTACATGTATGCTCTGATGACGAGCAGAATGTGCTGTTTGGGTTTTTGGTGAGTGGCAATGTGTATGTTCTAATATGAAATTTGATGTACTGACTGTGTTTTATGAGAGTGAGTGTGTGCGTGTGTGTCTGTGTGTGTTCTCGGTTCTGTCCTGTGGTACAGTACGCAGTGTTCACCGAGCCATGGCGGGGTGTCTCCCCGGCTCTCCCAGGCCGGCGTGTGTGTGCGGCACTGTTCCGCATCATGTTCTGCATCGCGTTCTGTTAGGGAGAACAAATCCACCCTTGCTGCAGCTGCCACTGCCTGTGTCTCTGTGGCATTCACAGCAGACGAGGGAGAGATGCAGAGAGGAATAGAAAGAGAGGATCATAGTGGTTCATGAGAGAGAGAGAGAGAGAGGAGAGAGAGAGAGAGAGAGAGAGGATAGTGCAAGGAGGGAGGGAGGGAGGGAGGGAGGGAGGGAAAGCAAATAGAGAGAGAAAGGAGAACAGCAGAGGTGTAGAGACAGAAGAGAGAGAATCATGAACAGCCTTTGCTAGAGGGAGAGAATCATAGAGATAGACGAGTAGACAGTACAGGAAGCAGAGAGAGAGAAGAATGTGAAAGATATTCACTTTGCTGTTGGTTGGTTTTTTTTGTTGTTTTTTTGGTGGCTGCGCTTTGTGTCTCCCTCTTCTCACACTTGTGTGCCTTTGGGCTGATACTTCACAGCTCTCACTGCTGTGTCATGTTTGCTTTATTCCAACCACCTTAGCGTAATAGCCACTGGGAACCACTATCAGAAGATTTAGAGCGAGATGGACTGTGAGCCAGAAAGAAAGAACGAAGGAGTGACTTGGTCAAGGAGAATGAAAGGATTATCAGAAAAAAAGGAGAGAGCGAGAGAGAGAGAGGGAGAGGGAGAGAGAGACTCAGTAGGCCTCTGACCTGGCTAGCTGGACGTCTGTCGGTCACAGAGGAGCAACAAAAGGATTAGCGCATTTTTCTCGGGCCCT
This sequence comes from Sardina pilchardus, assembly GCF_963854185.1. NCBI lineage: Eukaryota > Metazoa > Chordata > Actinopteri > Clupeiformes > Clupeidae > Sardina > Sardina pilchardus. The sequence continues at coordinate 23,662,738 of NC_085012.1, forward strand.
TTCTTTTTTAATGGCATTCCTGCGCTAAGCCAGTTAGCGCTTTGATCAGCTCAGCACTAGCTAGCTGGGCAGTCTGTGGCCAACTGTCAAAGAACCAGAGTTTTCTCTCTCGAGGACTCATGGGGATGCTGAATCACAGATGGACTTGGGCTGAGGCACCTTGTTTGTTTCCCACTTTACAAATGGATGGTTGACTTCTAGAGGTTTTTTTTTTTGTTTGAAAACTTAAAGAACCAACTAGGAGACATTTAGATAACTGCACGGTGTAATGTCTGTTTGATGCACACTGTTAACTTTTCACTCGCTGCTCCACTCCCGAAACTGGAACAGCGTAGCACAGGCTGTACGGTAGGGGCTGGTGGAGTGTCTAGGAGGCTGGCGGCGACGGGGTGTGTGTGTGTGTGTGTGTGTGTGTGTGTGTGTGTGTGTGTGTGTGTGTGTGTGTGTGTGTGTGTGTGTGGAGGGGGGGAGTTATAGTAACTGGGGTGATTACTTTATTCGGGGCCTGCCACATCCATGTCCCACTTCTCTTGCTCCCCATTGGCACTGCCGTGCAGACAGCATGACAATGAGTTACAGAAAGATGGCCTCTTTGAGGCTTCTGCGCTCGGTAACAAGCTCTATAGGGCAGGCATGTGGAAACCTCCTTGTATTAATTACACAGATTACGCCCTTGTGTGTACCTGCGTGGAATATGATCATGTAAATCCAGTGCACTGTGCATGACACAGTAGTGTGTATATGCACACACCAGTTGGTCAGACACTATAGCCTGCCTGGCCCCTGGAATTCCAGTGTGGGGGGAGACAACAAAAGAACACAATGGAAGCCTGGGTTTGCCTCTTAGCAAGGCAATAAATATCACGAGGGACAGAAGCAGGCAAATAGCACAGGGGTGGCAATTACTCATTGGGGGGACAGCGGCAGTAATGCGTCTGAAGCTGGTCAGCAGAATTAGTGGTGGAGGAGGTTTGGTTGGGGGGGGGGGGGGTGTGCAGGAGAAGCAGAGAAGCAAAGGGGGAGGGAAAAAAAGCCCTCGTAGCACTCGGGGAATGTGCTCTTCAGCACAGCGTAAGGTGCAGTGGGGGTCGTGTGTGGGGGTAGTCTCTCTCCCCTGCCTCTCTTTTCCCTCATGTTTTACTCTGTTAGCAGGCAATGCCAGAAGGGTAGAAAGCGAGAGAGAGAAAGAGAGAGAAAGAGAGAGAGAGAAAGAGTGAGTGGGTGGGTTGGAGAGGAAGAGAAGGCAGGAGAGAGAGAGAGAGAACAGAGTCTCAGTAGAGTTGTGTCAAGTCTGAGCTTGAGCCTGAGAGTCAGTGTGAGCCTCTGGGTTTAAGGTAGAGAGACGCGGAGAGGGAAACAAACAAACAGGTGAGGAAGGGCAGTAGGTCTGGATCCTTTAAGAACATCTCCAGCTTTCGCAGGAGGATTCCCCATTGGTTTAGCCCTCACAGTTGAGGAGAGGTCTCTCTAAATGCACTTGTTATCTAAACAGCAGAAAATCATAATAATAATAAAAAGATATAGAGAGAGATGACACCTCTCCTGAAGAACACCACAAACACGTAATCTTACTCATGACACTTCCGTCCCCCTCCTACGTCTGAAGAACTAAAACTAAAACAAATGTTCAAGTGCTCTCTCCAAGTATCCTCTCCATGATAGAGTAGTTTACTGTCTGTCTGTTTTGTTTATTGAGTTGTACCTGAATTCCGTCTATAGCAATACCACGCCTATGGGGAGTATGTGATGGCAGTATCAGATTTGGCATGATTTGTGACCCTTTCTGCACTGAGCCATTCACCTTCATTGTATTTGGCTTGTATTGGATGGGTTACAGCTCGGGGGAGAGTGCTGGACATCCATCTTCTAACTGTGGTTCGGTTTCTCCTCTGCTGAACATTTATTGGTTTAGTTTGATAAAGTGGAGATATTAATTTGGCCTGCCACAAATGCATACCTGCAAAGATTACGCCGTGTGAGAAATTGTCTCGACAGTAATTTGGTGGTGTGTGCGTGCGGGCTACTATTGATCATCGTTATGTCGACGGAGAGAATATCAAACAAAAAAGGCCTCAAGAAAAGTGCTCGTGAATAACTCCCAGCAATGTCTTCATGTCCTCAGTGTCCAGTGGCAGGTTGGTGTTTTATGTCCACCATGAATCCTTTTTAACCTCCATACACAGTGACACTCAGAGACACCTGAGAAGATGAATTAGCCCAAGATGCAGATTAGAACAAGCACAGGAGGCGAGGCGCTGCAGTTTCACCTGTGTCGTTTCGGAGTGGGGAAAATGCAGTGCGGTGGCCACGCATAATTGTCTGCCCTCCCCCACCCCCCTTCCCCTCCCCTCCGCCGCAGGCTTTCTTTTGTTGACGGCAGCCGAAGCTGTGTCGGTCGGTCGGACTGAATTTGGATGTCAGCAGTAGCTTTTTAGATTTGTGGCCTTTGGAGTTTGCCGACTGACTGAGTGGGCACCAGTGCCATATGCTGGCGGTGGACTCAGCACAAACGCTGAATGGAGTCAGCAGGACCCTGACAGAAGCCTTGACGCGCTCATTCTGCCCCCCCCCCCCCCCCCCTCCATGAATCCCCCTGACTACTGAGAATAACGGCGCCTGATCCAAATGGAGGAAGTTATGTGTTTCCCCACTCTTTCTTTTTTTTCCCTAAGAGTCAACTCCCAGCTCGATTACTAGCAAACGGGATACCTCAGAAAAAAATGTTATGATGACGCATAAAAAAAAGGTGCTGACTGCGGTGTTTGCGTGTGCTGTTGTGATGTTGAACTAGCCTCACTCTGATGGCAGTCTGCCGCATTCATGCCCTTGAGGTATTTTGCGTTCTTTGACAGTGAGTTAATTAAGAAAAGATAAAAACACCTGAGAGTTCAGCGACCGCGTCAATGTTTTTCCCGACGCGCGCTTTAGTGTCTCTCCACCAAAAACCGTTGGAGGAGCCGCCTCCATAAATAACTCAACTTCCTCCGGCCTGCTCGTTCTTGTTGTCTAAATATTTGATTTACTCCTCCGGGCGCTCCTCATAAATGTTTGATGCGATTAAAACATTTTAGCGTTCTCGCGCTGTACTTGCAAACCCTCTAGGAATTGCGGAGAGCCAGATTTCCCCTTGCTTTTCACACACACACACACACACACGGCTGTCAAATATAGCTGTTCATTCGGACCATTTTTTATTGGTGTTGGCATTTGGGATTTGTCAGCTGAAGGCTCTGTGATGTAAAGTCCGTAAAATAGAAGTTTAGAGGCTAAATGAATGACAAAAACAGCTACTCACACCAGAGGTAAGAGGTAGGAAATATGTTGTCGGTAGGAGTACATGCCGCGTGCTGCCAGGCTCTGAAAAATAAAGGCCTCCATTCCGCCTGACGTTGGCACCGGTGTTGCCTGCAGCATTTTCTGTTACTCCTTCTTTCTCACAATTCAAGTTAATGGTTGGCAGCGTTGCAGTTACTTAGTCTTGGCAGACAGATGGAATTCCATAGCACCAGAACAAAACAACAACAAAAAAATCATAGAGAATCGTAACCACAACTAAGGGAGATTAACATTTGATGAATCCCTAAAAAAAAATCTGGAAACCTCCAAATCTCTCTGAGTCCTCTAGCAGTTGTCATCAGGCCTCTCCTCATTTGGTATCACACACACAGTTAGAGCTTGAGGGCCTTTGTGTAGTGAGAGGCTGGCAATAGGGCCTCCAGCGCAACCAGAGCAGCAGCTGTCAGAGCCACGTCTGCAGGGGGAGAGAGCTGCAGGTTAGAGGTCAAAGGAGCATGTCTGTGTGTGTGTGTGTTTGGGGGGGGGGGGGGGGGGTTGATTGACGACCACTCTCTGGACATGTCCATACTCCAGGCTCTGTAAATGAGCAGATGCAAAGCACTCCCTTTGAACATGACCGCTAGAGAGTTGATGCAGTGGGGCCGACCGTCTCTGCCTCAGAGTGCCTGAAAGGCCTCGGACCTGGATGTGTTAAACCAGTGAGCACTGGTGCAGAATTGCATTTCATTCTTGTTTTCATTCTTGTTTTCTTAGTCTTGTTTTATTCTTGTTTTCATTCGCTCGAGCAGAGATCTCTCTCTCTCTTTCTCTCTCTCTCTCGCTCTCTCTCTCTCTTAAGAAGTGTGACTTGGATGAAAAGTGACTGCAATGCCCCACTTCCACACATACACCCACATTTACTCAGGGGACATATCCTTTAGGTCTTAATATGGTCCTTGTAAAACCATCACGTGGACGTGCATCGGCCGTGCAGTCCATCGATTTCCCCTTCCCTCCCCTTCCCTCCAGCAGCCCGCGCATGTGCTACGAAGAAACTCTAGAAGCCAAAACTTGGCCGGCGTTGACCGGTCGAGCAGGTCGACTTGACAGCGCGGGCGAGAATCGCTGCGGAGCGCATTCTGACACACCTGTTCCCCCGGGGAGAGAGCTGCTGGCACGCGCGCGCCGTTCACCTTGCTCTTAATGATCTGCTGCGACTAGACTCGTTGAGTCGTATTTGGGTGCGGCGTGCTGGCCAAGTGGGATGATGCAGTGGACGCACGATCGCCCGCACGGAAGTTTTTTGCGCCTGCCGTAGCATAACGTCTTTTGTCACTCGGAGGGCTTTTATTTTTAATTGGATGCCTTTTTGGCAGAACGAAATAGGAGTTCCTGGAATGCGGTATTAAAACACTAGATGGAAAGGTGGTGGTGGGGAGGAAGTCTTAACAACAGCCCGTTCTCCCCTTTCTTGTTACGGCTCCAAGAACAGGCCCTTTAAACGCCCCCCCCCCCCCCCCCTTTTATTCATAAAGTCCTTTTTAATGTGCTATGTTGCTCAGTAAAGGTTACCGGAGCTCTGTTAGCGCATCGGAAAAAGGTCAGTTCCTTGAGCTTGCCGGCAGAGGCCCAGGGGAGATCGATGCGGAGAGTCGGGCAGAGGGAGGTAGACCGGAGCGCTGCGCTGCTCTGCCGAGTCTGTGGTGGTAATGGAGGAGGAAGAGGAGGAAGAGGAGGAGGAGGAGGAGGAGGAGGAGAGCTCTAATGTCCAGGAAGACAACCTGCTGACTCTGTTCTTTCAAAAGTACTGAAGGACCCGTTGGCCTCAGATAGCTACTGACATTAACTGTGGATGGGATGTTGTCTGTGAATGTTGTCTTCTATATGTCTTTGTTGACTGTCTGAGTGTGTGTGTGTGTGTGTGTGTGTGTGCGTGTAAGTGTACGTGTATGTGTACAGTATGCGCGCGTGTGTGTGTGTGTGTGTGTGTGTGTGTGTGTGTGTGTGTGTGTGTGTGTGTGTTGTGTGTGTAACTGTGATGGAAAATAACTTTGTGGTATGTGTCTGAGTAAGTGTGGTATGTACATGGATTTGTGTGTGTGTTTTGCATGCACAAGCATGTGGTATCTGACTTGGAGGGTACAGTATATTCGGTGTGTGTGTGTGTGTGTGTGTGTGTGTGTGTGTGTGTGTGTGTGTGTGTGTGTGTGTGTGTGTGTGTGTGTGTGTGTGTGTGTGTGTGTGTGTGTGTGTGTGTGGTTAGTAGGTGTTTATGTGCCTCCCCTCCTCTTCCTCCGCCCCGAGCCGCAGGGCCCTTGGCCAGTGGACTGGATCAGGGGGAGAGTGTGGGCCTCCCCTGGTCTCCAAGCCATTGTGTTTCAGGCCAACGTTAATGAAAAACATTGCAACTTTTAATCAGTTCTGACCCTGATGGAGAGGGGATTGGGACTGAGTTTTGCTGAGTAAAGCAATGCCTTGATGCTCTCTCTCTCTCTCTCTCTCTCTCTCTCTCTCTCTCTCTCTCTCTCTCTCTCTCTCTTTCCCTTTCCTCTCTGTTTTGGAAACCCATCTCACTGCCTCTTTCACAAGCTGTTTTCTCTTTTTTACTGTTAGCATACAGTACGCCACCTCACTCCCTCTTTCCCTGTCTGCTCTGTCTTGCTCTCTCGTTCATCTCTCTTATCTGTTTCGCCACAATCACAATCACTCTTTTTTTCTGTCCTCTCTCTTTCCATTTTTCTCAAACTGCCCTGCACCTCTTTTCCCTTTTTTCCCTAATGTCTGATTCTCTCTCTCTCTCTCTCTCTCTTTTACTTTGTTATCCCTCAATCCCCCTCTATCATCTCTCTCTCTCTCTCTCTCTCTCTCTCTCCCTCTCTCTCCGTCTGTCTCTGTGTCAGCTACTCTGCTCCATTGTGTGATGGATCACCACAGCCCTTTGGCCAGTGAGGCCACCCCATGCCCCTCTGTGCAGTGCAATAGTTCCCAAAGATACACCTGCCCCCCCCCCTCCCCCCCCCCCCCCACCCCCCATGGGAAATCCACTACTCCCCTGGATGGACGGGGGCGCAGCGTACTTTTACCCACCACTGACCATTCTAATGCAGTCCACACTCACACACTGTGTGATGGTATCTGCTTGTTGTTGTGTTGACCTGTAACGTGATCCTGTAGTTTTAGGGAGGCTCCCAAGGGCCCTGTTTTTGGTTCATTCCAGTTTTTTGGGGGGCATCTTTTTTAAAGTCTTGACTCATCAGCCTGAAGAGAGGAACGAGGGGCCCTTTTTATTTCATATCAGCTGTTATGTAAATTTATTACCGCGGCTTACCGTTTTAGCCTCTAGCCGTAACTGTGTTCTCTTTAGCGCAGAGCTTTTCAATCCTGCTCGAGGGGGGTGAAAAAAAAAAAATAATAAAAAGACGTGTTGTCTTAGCGTAGCTGCCGTTTCATGATTTATTCATTAGCGCCACTGATTCACTTGTATCAACAATTTACACCTCCGGTGACTCACTTCTCCCCGGATGGCACCTTCACGTGCGCCAACAGGAACAAGCTTGTCTTTGTGTGTGTGTGGCGACTCTCTCACACTCTTCACACCAAACACAGGGCTCCCCCCCCCCCCCTCCCCCCCCCCAGCGCCTGCCTGCCTGCTTTGAGGAAAACACACTCTGATTGCATGTCACTTCAGATGAGGCCGAGCGTGAGTGTGTGGAGGACCGGGCAGAGAGGGGGGGTCAGTGGTGACCGGGGCCGTGCCGACGGTTGCCTTCTCTTGCTCTCCCGAGAGGGAGGCTGGAAGGTTAACTTGTAAGAAGACACTGCTGTGTCAGCAAGCCGCCATGACAATGCCGTCATTCCCTATTTTACTGTCCCCCATGGCCGCCCTAACCTCCCCTCCGCTCCCCTCCCCTCCCCCACGCCACGCCACTCTCCCAACCAGCTCTCGCCCAAGGTCACATGGTCCAATTGATCCAGGCACACAGAGCACCAGCCATGGTCACTTAGTGCAGTCCACCAGCTGCATATGGAATTAGTTACAGCCATTGTAAAGCCATCCCCTCTCTCTCTCTCTCTCTCGGACGACAGAAAGTCGGCAGTTGCATTCAGGATATCTGTGCCCTCACTAAGTGGCATGTGTGTACCAGTGAATGTGCATATATATGGGGAAGGGGAGGGAGGGAGGGAGGTAGGGAGGGGGGGGAGTAGGGGTTGTTTTATGAATAAAGGACATGATGATATTCTCAGCTGAACGCATGCATTGCGTGGCCTAGTCTTTGTCCAAATCCTCAGAACTCTCTCAAACTTTCGCCTCAAGGTCTTCACTTAGATCAAGAACACTTTTTGTGTGTGGAGACCTTTTTTGTTGGGTGCATTATAGCTTCCCTCAGATCAATGCTTTAGCATCGTATTGTAATCGTTTTGTGTCATAATTCCCAAAAGCGTGCGGTGGCCTGCCAGAGCCGGGAGAGGAATCGCACCTCGCCGTGCCATATTTTATTGGCTGCTTGGGACGATGGAGACAGGCTAACAAGAAAAATGCCCCTAAATGAAGGTGCCTCAACGCTGGGCCCAGACCTTAGAGGCGTGGAAAGCTTTTTTTCCCCCATTTGATCCCAAGCCTTGTTTTCAGTACTGTTTCAAGGCTACTCAGTTAAAGTGAATTATTCTCTACATTATGCACTTTTTAGTTTTTTGTTTCGATCCATGGTGACTTGATGATGTGTGAAAATGGACTGGAGCGATTTCTCTCTCTCTTTCCACACACTCCTTTGTTCTCCCCCCCCCCTCTCTCTCTCTCCCTCACTCTCTCTCTCTATCCCTTGCTCTCTCTTGCACTCTGTTTCCCTCCTACAATTAAATCAATTAATTAATCTCCACTAATTGTTTTGTGTCCCTGGGGAGCTGGTTCATTAGCTGTGGTATGTTCTACAGTGAGTGCCCATCCTCCACTGGCTTAGATGGCGAATTCCTCCGAGGTTTCCCAAGGCAGCGTGGGTGTTATCTGAGTACGGTCACAAAGGAGGTAGAGAGGACCCCTTGGTTGTGTAAACCTCTTGCCCACCTCCATACTGTGAATGGGTTTGCTTGCCCTTGGACCTGTCACGCCGCGGTGGAAATGGGCTTCATTCATCACCACAAAATATGTCAGCAATGTCAGCAAGGCAGTTTTATTTGTGTAGCACATTTTAAACAAAATAATTGTTAATCTAAAGTGGTTATATACTGTATATATAAATATCAGTAGGGGTGTTGAGGAATAGAGGAAGGTTTGACATGGTATACACTGCAAGGGAATGTACAGTGTAGAATAGAAGGTGTATAGCACAGCTATATCATGAGGAGATATTTACTAAATAATACAAACATTTTTAGAATCATTTATGGTACCTTTGAAGGATCCTTAAGGCTTAGAGAACAAAAGTTAATCTGAGAAATTACATTTATAAATTGTCTTCCTAATATAATTTGCTTCAGAAAGTGGTCTGAAAAAGGATGGCCTACAGACGTAATTGCTCAACGCCTCTGAATATACAGTAGCCTGCATCCTTCATAGCATATCAAGCAGGCTGCTGTCCTGTGGAGAGGAGAGGAGAGGAGAGGAGAGGAGTGGAGAGGAGAGGAAAGGAGAGGAAAGGAGAGGAGAGGAGAGGAGAGGAGAGGAGAGGAGAGGAGAGGAGCTAAATGTGGATTGATCAATGAGGAGTGCAGAGCGTCTCTTTCCTCTCAGTCACCTTCAGCTTTTAGGGAGAGAGAGACCATCCGCGTGTTTCAGCTCAGGCCTCCGGCTCAGCGGTAGTCAGGCAGGGCATGCAGCGCAGAGGTGGGCTATGGAGGTGAGGAGGTGAGGACGACCTTGGCAGGTGCTGAGGTGTGAGGAAGAGGGCTGCGGTATGTGTGTGTGTGTGTGTGTGTGTGTGTGTGTGTTTGCTTCACTCCTCTCTCTGCAGATCTCCGCTCTCCTTTGCCTGGAGTTTTTACACGTCCCATAGGGGCTTTTTATTGTCTGGCGTTGACACTATACTGTGGGCTCATTTGGGGCTTCTGTTTTGCTGGCGTGTTTATTTTTCATTTATTCTCAACCTGCTCCTCGGCGGTGCTTACACTTAAACCTCAACGTAAACAGCCTCCGCTGCATTCAGCGCTCCACTGCATCCGGTGATCCACTGCGGCAGCGCTGATATAGGACGTGCTTATCACACTTATGTCCTTCGCGTGGCGGGACGTGTGAGGGGGGGGATGGGGCCGGCGGAGGACATTGGTGGTCGTTGGGGGGGGGGGCATTGGTGGTCTTTGGGGGGTCCATTGCATAATGGCGTTGCGTGGGCTCCGCTTATTGAGATTCCAGGTGTGTTGCGCCGCGACACGAGCCGTTGCTCGCGACGATTGTGGTGGCTGTCGAGCCAGCGTTTTTTATTTTCCGCCCCGTGCTGTTCTCTGGTCTCTTCATGCCCTTCAAGGTCCTGTGTGTGTGTGTGTGTGTGTGTGTGTGTGTGCTGCGCACGTGAGTGGGTGGGTGTGTGGGGGGGAGGGGTGTGTGCCACGGCAGGCGTTGAGCCAGGTGTCAGGACGTTCATGAAGAGTGTCTGGATTTTATGAGCGGTCTCACCCTCCGGTTAACCATAACGCCGTTAATATGATGAATGGGAGCCGGGTGGCGCGCTGCTACGCGGCATTAGCCTGACGATATATACATGTAGGTGGCCAGAGGTGACCTTTAGAGGACAGAGATAGCGTGAGGGAGGACAACAGCCTTCGTCCACGTCTCTATGATGGACAGTGAAGCGGAGATGGTCATCTGTCAAACGACAGAGGAATTCATCTGAGGTTCGCGTGGATGTTAAAAACTGTATAGCCCTGCCTAGCCCTTCAAAGGGCATAGTTTGGGTCATGCTTGTCATGGTGACTTTTTGCATAAGTAATAATAATAAGTGTATGTGTGTGTGTGTGTGTGTGTGAGAGAGAGAGAGAGAGATAGAAAGAGAGAGAGAGAAAGAGACAAAGTGCGTGTGTTTGCATCCCAGCCACCTCTAAGTGATGAATGGAAATTCTCCCAGTCACATTTTCAGGGTGGAAGGCAAAGGAAAAGGTCAAACTGAAATGACAGCTGCGTGACTTATCCCAGAGCGCTGCGAGCAGATGCCTCATCCATCCATGCTGCGCAGTAACGTGCACAAAAGGCACTCGGTCAGTTTTTCCTTGTTTGCCTGAGGTCAGCGTATTCCTCTCTTATGTAACTCCAGGCCCGGGTCTATCAGGCCAATTAGGACACTGCTGACAGACACTTCACAAACTTCCCTCGGTCTCAAAACTTCAGCTTATTTCCTTATCGCTTTAGTAAACAACAGACAACGATGTCATGGTGGGAATCTACCGCATTAATCATCTATGGTGTGTGTGTGTGTGTGTGTGTGTGTGTGTGTGTGTGTGTGTGTGTGTGTTTGTGTGTGGGGTAAAATATGCAGGCCTGTCAACCTCTACCCAAACATTTCCTCTGCCCACAGTTTGCGAGAAATAATATTGTACATAGAAAAGTCTAAACATATACTGTACACTTCACTTCATGCTTTACTCAATGAAAGGCTGGTCACTTAAATAGATTTTGTCGTAATTTCTTTGCTTACACTAAGTAAGGCTATTTGTTAGGCAATGGGTGGAGTAGTATGAAATGTTAGTAATTATTACATGATGGCTATAAAACAAATGACTGGGGAAAATGGGTTGGCATGATTAGGTCATTATTTTTTGGAGTTCTCAACCCTTGCCAGTTATTGCCATGTGTCTCACACATGGTCTCTGTTATTGTGGGCTCCAGTGTTGGATATACAGTAGGTTTGAGTGTGTGGGTGATGTAGTAGTAGGCTATTTTATATCGTTTCATCACAGACTTGCCTTTTAACAGTCATTAGAGTCCAACACACCCAACGTCGTGTCTGGCTAAGATTTGCGATGCTAGTCCTGCTCCGTTTCTAATGTAGTGTGGCTCTCATGAAGCTGTTAAGTTAAAAGCCATGAGATGATTTCACTTAGTGATGGTGTCATGGACTCTCGGTGACACGCCTAACCAATGGGGCACTCCACTAGATTACCTCCAGTTTAATCTGCGCGGGAGCCATGTGGTCGATAAATCAGAGCACTGGATGAGATTGGAAGACAGAGATGGGGTGGAATGTCACAAGCTAACTGGGGATATTGTTTTTATTTACAAGCTTGCCCCTCGGCCGTGGGCCTTTAGGTGCTATCATGACACGATTAGACCAAAGTCGCTTTATCGAAATTGCTTGTCAGGTATTTGTTGTGTTTTTTTAGCCTTGTCAACCGATTGAAGTTTATGGCTATTGGTCATACTCTGCAAAGTTTACTGTCAGACATAATAACTTCATACTCCTCATCTGTGCGTGTGAAAGATTATGTGACTGTTAAAATCCCACGCTAAATCACTTTGATGCAGTGGCCTGAGATTTGGCCCAATGACTCTCTTATGTCAGTAGAGAGCCGCCCGGTGAGAGAGCTTTGCTAGTGCTACTCTGACTTACTTTGATGAGGGCTGATGCTCTGATACGGCTCTCAAAGAGCGGCTAATTTTTTTGAAAATGTGATATGCTTTTCCCTCCCTTTAGTTCACGCTTGAGCTTCTGGTCTTTGGCCCAGTACACTGCACGCTGCATTCGCCTGATAAGAGGATTTATAGTGTGTGCATGTGTGCGTGTATGCGTGTGTGTTTGTGTGTGTGCGTGTATGCGTGTGTTTGTGTGTGTGTGTGTGTGTGTGTGTGTGTGTGTATATGTGCGCTTGTGCCTGTTTGTGTGAGCTGTCCCCGCAGGCCTTTTAGAGCGACCGCACTGTTTAATTAGCCGATTGAAAAAGGACTGAATAGATATTTATTGGTTTCAGTCCCTCTGCTCCTCTGCATTGTTCTATGAGGCTGAGCGCTGGGCAGGGCTTCCCTCCTCACGCTGGCTTTAGGACGTCCGCCACATTTCACCCATTAAGAGCAAGTGGCTGAGCACTCGAGTGTGGAGTCAAGGAGAGTTTTCCTCTTCTCATCTTTCTGTTTTTTGAACTTTAAAGGAGTGTGTGTGTGTGTGTGTGTTTTTTGTTGTTGTTGCTGCTGTTCAAAGGAGGCCCCGTTGTTGGTGTGGGTGTCTCTAGTGGGTCTGCAGAAGGCGATTAAGACAGATGAGGTCTGTGAGTGTGTGGCTCTGGAGAGGGTCTGGTCATGTGTCCAAGACTGGCCAAGGTCGTGCCAGCAGGGCCTCCACACTCACTGTGAACTCACTGTGACTCATTGGAGTGTCCTACTCATTAGAGGCAGGCATGTTGGAGAATCTCTCTGTTTTGTTTTCTCTCTGTCCCTTCTCTCTCTCTCTCTCTCCCTATCTCCTTTCTGTGTCTTTTGCCGCTCTCTATCCTTCTCTTCATCATCTCTCTCCTTGCCCATCTTTCTCTAGTCCCTTTTGAACAGAGATCCGCTATATCAACGGTAAGAAAACCTCTCGCTATGGCAGTCCACAAACGTACTGTATTTGGACTGCGTTGTGTGTTGAACCACATGACTCTGTCCTGCCTTTGCCTGGACTCGAACCCACAAACAGTGTCACCTCAGATCGGGAGTCAAACGTGCTAGCAATCAAGTTGAAGTTGAAGCAATCGAGTTAAGACGTTGGGTCGGGAGGGTTTAGACAACGTACATACTGCACAGATATGGACGCTGGCTGTTACACTCACCTCCCTAATACCTCACTCCTGGTCTGGGTTACGGCACCAATGTAACCTGCATTGTGTTGAAGTCTTGCTTCATTTAAGTGTTCTGCTTGACTTCATCGCACCTCTAATCAATGCCAGGGCCTCCTTACACATAGAAATTGATTTGGCTTTGTGACTATCTCCACTGCAGACTCAGAGACAGAATAATAAAGGCCTCACATTCCATGTTAGCGTGTTTTATACAGTAGGGGTCATTGACAAATAAGGCTTTTAGAATTGTGTCTTTCAAAAAAAATCTTTTAAAAATGGACAAAATGCATTTTTTTCATTGTCTTGACAATGCATTCATTCAGTGCACTGTCTTGTCTCCCTCTTCCTCTGCCTCTCTCTCTTCCTCTGTCTGTGTGCCATGTCCTACACCGCCCTCTCATAGGACGTCGCAGTGTGTGTGTGTGTGTGTGTGTGTGTGTGTGTACACGGGTGTACGGGTGTGTGTGTGTCTCCTCCCATGTGTTTATCAGGATCACAAAGTGTGGAAGTTGTGTGTCTGGTAAATAGTGATTTGGTATTTTTAGAGATAGTTGATTATGCTGATTATGAAATGCTTCACTGTTTTGATAACAGGGGACAAGTCCTACAGTCTGTCTGGCTGCCCTTCAGGAAGTTATGAGCTGCCGATGAATGGAAGCCCCTGCAAACACCCTGATCCGCTCCTCTGGCATAGACTCCATTTGAGTGTGTGTGTGTGTGTGT